>NC_068388.1:16362256-16667881 GCF_023724105.1 Carassius gibelio
TCGTAGCAAATGGGGGGCCCCGATCGTAGTGGTACCGAAGGCCGATAAATCCATCCGCATCTGTGGGGATTACAAGGTCACGATAAATAACCAGCTGGAAGTAGAGACTTATCCCCTGCCCAATAATGAGGATTTATTTGCGACTCTAGCAGGAGGAAAGTGTTTCTCAAAGTTAGATCTTTCTCATGCTTACCAGCAGTTGAGATTGGACAAAGACTCTGAAGAGTATTTAACCATTAATACTCACAGAGGACTGTACCGCTACCATCGTCTCAGCTATGGGGTTGACAGCGCACCGTCAATTTTTCAATCAGTGATGGACCAGATTCTACAAGGACAAGAAGGTGTGACTTGTTTTCTAGATGACATCTTGATCACAGCCGACACAAAAGCCTTGCACTTAAAAAGGCTGGATGCAGTGCTGAGCGCTCTTGCACGCTATGGTTTGAGAGCAAAGTTGGCCAAGTGCAGATTTCTACAGTCAAGTGTAGAGTATTTGGGGCATCGGATAGATCAGGAAGGCCTGCACCCCACGCAGCACAAAGTGGAGGCTATTGTAAATGCCCCAAAGCCCACAAATGTGTCTGAGTTGCGTGCTTATTTGGGGCTGTTGAACTATTATGGCCGTTTTCTGAGAAACTTGTCTAGTGTGCTACAGCCATTGCACACTCTGCTAAAAAAAGAGGAAAAATGGAGCTGGACACCTGCATGTGAGGAAGCCTTCAAGAAAGGTAAAGAGATGTTGCTGAGCAGCACGGTTCTGGTACATTATGACACAGAGAAGCCATTGAGATTGGCATGTGACGCATCCCCGTACGGGGTGGGGGCAGTCATTTCTCATGTGATGGACAATGCGGATGAGAGACCAGTTGCGTTCGCCTCGCGTACTCTTACGGAGGCTGAGCAAAAGTATGCGCAAATAGAAAAAGAGGCGCTGGCAATCATTTATGGAGTGAAGAAATTTCACAAGTATCTATATGGGCGCAAATTTACTCTCATCACTGATCACAAACCGTTGCTGGCTATTTTGGGGCCAAAATCAGCTGTGCCTACATTGGCAGCTTTGCGCATGCAGCGCTGGGCGTTGATTCTCATGGCTTAGAGTTATGAGCTAGAATACAAAAAGTCATCGGACCACCTTAATGCTGATGCGATGTCCAGACTTCCCATGACCGGGTTGGACAACACAGCACAAGAATCCAACATTTTCTACTTCTCACACGTGGAAGAGTTGCCAGTAACAGCTCAGGACATAAAAGTAGGCACCAGTAGAGATCCGTTGCTGAGCAAGGTTTGGAGCTTCACCATGAATGGATGGCCTAACTACCTGAATGATGAAAGCCTGAAACCGTACTTTATCAGGAGGCATAAGCTGTCAGCCGATCAAGGTTGTGTTTTGTGGGGTCTCAGAGTCATTGTTCCTCAAAGGCACCGGCTGCAGATTCTCAAAGATCTGCACCATGAACACCCCGGCATCTGTAAGATGAAGGCCCTAGCTCGCAGCTATGTATGGTGGCCAGGGTTGGATGGCGAGATTGAGAACTTGGTCCAAAACTGTGCTGTGTGTCAGGCCGTGCAGAATGTACCTGCAGTGGCACCGCTCCATCCCTGGCGGTGGCCTGCCAGAGTGTGGCAGAGAATCCATCTGGACTTCGCGGAGAAGGATAGACAGTACTACCTGGTGATAGTGGACAGTCATTCTAAATGGTTGGAGGTTTTCCACATGACCTCCACAACGTCAAGCCGAACCATAGAGGTGTTGCGCAACCTATTTGCTGCATATGGTCTTCCGGAAGAGGTCGTGTCGGATAATGGACCCCAGTTTGCCTCCGCAGAATTCAAACAGTTCCTTGACAAAAATGGGGTAAAACAAACTTTGGTACCACCATACCACCCATCATCGAATGGAGCAGCTGAGAGATCGGTGCAAATATTGAAGCGGGCTCTTGTGAAGCAGGTTCTAGACGCCAGTGGACAGCCCAGCATCTCGCTGCAGCACAGGCTGTCAAACTTTCTGCTCATGTATAGGGCTACACCGCACTCAGTCACAGGTCGCTCTCCAGCTGAGCTGTTTTTAAAGAGAGAGATTCGCACCCGGTTCAGTCTTTTGAGACCAGATCTGTAGAGCACTATGGAGCATCAGCAGGCAAAACAAAAGCTGTATCATGACAAAGAGAGACTGAAATTGAGAGAGTTTCAGGAAAACGACCAAGTTCGAGTGAAAAATTTCAGGGGAGGAGAAGAGAAATGGACTGCCACGACTGTCATAAAGCGCTTAGGTCCTGTGACATACCGTGTCTGGGAAGGAAACAGACAGCGGTCAGTTCATGTGGACCACATGTTGGGAAGAAAAGGAGACCTCAAGGAATGGGAGTCATGTGCACTTGTTGAGGGCCGAGACTTTACTTCAGAGGCTTCACCAGAGCCTGACCCAGTATCGGCCTGTGGAGTGAAACTGCCTGACTCCGACTCCTCAGAGAAGGGTGTCTGCCTGGGTCCAGCATTGTCAGGCAATGTGACATCTACTCCGGGCAGCCATAGCAGTACCGCTGCTGTATCTTCCGGAGTGGAGCCAAGGAGAAATCCAGAGAGACTCAGGAATGCTCCCAAGAGACTGGACTTGTAAGATGTAAAAAAAAAAAAAAAAAAAAAAAAAAAAAAAACATTTGTAGTACTGTTCCTGGTTCAAGAAGATCTAGTGAGTTAAGGTTGTTTATATTTTGGTAACTGGGTTTAATATTAAGGGGGAGGAATGTAGTAGACTGGGTTTCTCATGGTTGGGATTCTCATGTTGTTAAATGCTGTGATGTGATTGGTTCTTAAGGTCACGTGACTCAGTGAAAGCGGGAAGCTCGGAAGTGAGCTGCTGAGCTGTATGTGTTCTGATGCGGCTGTTCTCTGGCAGTTTTATTCAGTAAAGTACTGAGTTATTACTATATTATATTATTATTGAGTTATTATTATAAAGAGTTTGGTGATTTTACATCCGAGTTAGTTCTGGCTGCAGATAAAGTCTTAATAGTTGGTGATTTTAATATCCATGTCGATAATGAAAAAGATGTATTGGGAACAGCATTTATAGACATTCTGAACTCTATTGGTGTTAGACAACACGTTTCAGGACCTACTCATTGTCAAAATCATACTCTAGATTTAATACTGTCACATGGAATTGATGTTGATAGTGTTGAAATTATTCAGCCAAGTGATGATATCTCAGATCATTATTTAGTTCTGTGTAAACTTCATATAGCCAAAATTGTAAATTCTACTTCTTGTTACAAGTATGGAAGAACCATCACTTCTACCACAAAAGACTGCTTTTTAAGTTATCTTCCTGATGTATCCGAATTCCTTAGCATATCCAAAGCCTCAGAACAACTTGATGATGTAACATAAACTAAGGACTCTCTCTTTTCTAGCACTTTAAATACAGTTGCTCCTTTACGCTTAAGAAAGGTTAAGGAAAACAGTTTGACACCATGGTATAATGAGCATACTCACACCCTAAAGAGAGCAGCCCGAAAAATGGAGCGCAGCTGGAGGAAAACAAAACTAGAGGTATTTCGTATTGCTTGGCGGGAAAGTAGCATATCCTACAGAAAAGCATTAAAAACTGCTAGATCTGATTACTTTTCTTCTCTTTTAGAAGAAAACAAACATAATTATTAGAGATAAAATTGCAACCATTCAGCCGTCAGCTACAGTTTCGCATCAGACAGTGCACTATAGACCCCCTGAGGAACAGTTCCACTCATTCTCTACTATAGGAGAGGAAGAATTGTATAAACTTGTTAAATCATCTAAACTTACAACATGTATGTTAGACCCTATACCATCTAAGCTCTTAAAAGAGGTGCTTCCAGAAGTCATAGGTCCTCTTCTGACTATTATTAATTCCTCATTGTCATTAGGATATGTCCCCAAAACCTTCAAACTGGCTGTTATTAAGCCTCTCATAAAAAAGCCACAACTTGACCCCAGAGAACTAGTTAATTATAGACCAATCTCGAATCTCCCTTTTCTGTCCAAGATATTAGAAAAGGTGGTATCCTCACAATTATATTCCTTCTTAGAGAAAAATGGTATATGTGAGGATTTCCAGTCAGGATTTAGACCGTATCATAGTACTGAAACTGCTCTCCTTAGAGTTACAAATGAATGGAATGCATAGTCGATATAAAAAATTGGATGACGAGTAATTTCTTACTGCTAAATTCAGAAAAAAAAACAGAGGTGTTAATCATAGGGCCTAAAAACTCTACTTGCAATAACCTAGAACACTGTCTAAGACTTGATGGTTGCTCTGTCAATTCTTCGTCATCAGTTAGGAACCTAGGTGTGCTACTTGATCGCAATCTTTCCTTAGAAAGCCACGTTTCTAGCATTTGTAAAACTGCATTTTTCCATCTCAAAAATATATCTAAATTACGGCCTATGCTCTCAATGTCAAATGCAGAAATGTTAATCCATGCATTTATGACTTCAAGGTTAGATTATTGTAATGCTTTATTGGGTGGTTGTTCTGCACGCTTAGTAAACAAACTACAGCTAGTCCAAAATGCAGCAGCAAGAGTTCTTACTAGAACCAGGAAGTATGACCATATTAGCCCGGTCCTGTCCACACTGCACTGGCTCCCTATCAAACATCGTATAGATTTTAAAATATTGCTTATTACTTATAAAGCCCTGAATGGTTTAGCACCTCAGTATTTGAATGAGCTCCTTTTACATTATACTCCTCTACGTCCGCTACATTCTCAAAACTCAGGCAATTTGATAATACCTAGAATATCAAAATCAACTGCGGGCGGCAGATCCTTTTCCTATTTGGCGCCTAAACGCTGGAATAACCTACCTAACATTGTTCGGGAGGCAGACACACTCTTGCAGTTTAAATCTAGATTAAAGACCCATCTCTTTAACCTGGCATACACATAACATACTAATATGCTTTTAATATCCAAATCCGTTAAAGGATTTTTAGGCTGCATTAATTAGGTAAACTGGAACCGGAACACATCACATAACACCGTACTTTCTACATCATTAGAAGAATGGCATCTACGCTAATATTTGTCTGTTTCTCTCTTGTTCCGAGGTCACCGTGGCCACCAGATCCAGTCTGTGTCCAGATCAGAGGGTCACTGCAGTCACCCGGATCCAGTACGTATCCAGACCAGAAGGTGGATCAGCACCAAGTAAGGACCTCTACTGCCCTGAAAGACAGCGGAGACCAGGACAACTAGAGCCCCAGATACAGATCCCCTGTAAAGACCTTGTCTCAGAGGAGCACCAGGACAAGACCACAGGAAACAGATGATTCTTCTGCACAATCTGACTTTGCTGCAGCCTGGAATTGAACTACTGGTTTCGTCGGGTCAGAGGAGAACTGGCCCCCCAACTGAGCCTGGTTTCTCCCAAGGTTTTTTTCTCCATTCGGTTACCGATGGAGTTTCGGTTCCTTGCCGCTGTCGCCTCTGGCTTGCTTAGTTGGGGTCACTTCATCTACAGCGATATCATTGACTTGATTGCAAATTAAAACAGACACTATTTCAACTGAACAGAGATGACATAACTGAATTCAATGATGAACTGCCTTTAACTATCATTTTGCATTATTGAGACACTGTTTTCCAAATGAATGTTGTTCAGTGCTTTGGCACAATGTATTTTGTTTAAAGCACTATATAAATAAAGGTGATTGATTGATTGATTGATTACAACCACCGTCTTCAGTGTTTTACTCGGACCCCAAGATACTACATAAGGTTTGAATTAAGTAAATATAGTGTATAACAATAGCTATGGGAAATCAAATAAAAACTTCAACAAACAAAATACAATTTGTACAAGAGTTCACTTTCACCAATTTCTGTTCCCCACAAGGCATACCACAAATTTTCTTAACTTTTACCTTGTAGTTTCCCCCAGACAGTACAAATAGTACAAATGACAGATTACCATATACACTTCAACATCCCCCCAAAAATAATTTACAGTTAGATCACAATCCTTTTTTTTTTACATGCTTCAAAGTTCATCAGTTAACAATTTCAACCACACAAAACATTCAAATTTACCCATCGAGAAGGAAATAACTAAATATATACATTTATTAGGGTTCGGGTCCCTGTTCGGGCGCCACTTATGTAGCGGTGGCGGCACTAAGAAATTTTTGTATCAGATTAAGGAGATAAATGAATAAGAAAACTTAAATCAAAAATCTGATTTGATTAGTTCGGGCACCAGACAAGATCTGTCTTGTCAAATATAACACTTTTACCCAGAATAGCTCTTTAAGCCACTGGTTACAAATTTAATTTGAATGAAATGTCCACACAAAACAAATTCAGATCCATAGTGTCAAAGTTGTATTGAAGGAAAAATACACAATGAAACAGAAAAACTTTACAGTTCAAATGTAACTTCAGTTTCACAGAGATACTTTCAACAATCAATATGAAAAAAAAAAAAACTTAGTACTTTGGATAATATTCATATTTTAACAATCCACCCGTGAACGAGTCATTATCTGGCTCGGCTCAGTGTTCATCTTCAGTTCTCTCTTCACAGCAGTTCAGTCAGTGTACTGTTTTAGTACATTAATTACTTCGGGATATTGGTTTGTTTTAACTCAGAAGGAGTTTCAGTCACATTAAAAAAGTTAACAGCTTAAGTCATTAGTGGATTAATGCGTATTGGAGATACATTTAGAAACGGTTTAAAATGATTCAGTTCAATTTGGTGAACTGGTACAAAAAGATCCGGATACCTCGAATGATTCGTTCGCGAACCGGATATGACAAACTGCTTTGTTTTGATCTCTCTCACAACAGACATGGAAAAGAAGACAATGCTCAATAAAGTCGTAGTTTTTGTTATTTTTGGACCAAAATGTATTTTCAATGTTTCAAAATATTCTAACTGACCCTCTGATGTCACATGGACTACTTTGATGATGTTTTTCTTACCTTTATGGACAGGGACAGTATACCGTACACACAGTTTCAATGGAGGTACTGAGAGCTCTCGGACTAAATCTAAAATATCTTAAACTGTGTTCCGAAGATAAATGGAGGTCTTACTGGTTTGGAATGACATGACGGTGAGTTATTAATGACATAATTTAAATTTTTGGGTGAACTATCCCTTTAAGATCCTGCTCGCACTTGTCAATATAAGAGACTTGATTCGCTCTGCAGCTGGTGTTATGAGGTGCAGCACGCACACTCAAACGATCGCCCGGCAACCCGCAATGATCCACCCTGCCCAAACACAGTGAGGTCTCCACAATGCAGCAACAGCCTCGGACTCGATTCAAGTGACTTGCATCTCTCTGCTAATTACTGCTGCGCGCTCCTGCAGCTCCAACTTAAATACATATTTCCCTAATTCCAGATAATTGATTTCCCTCTTCCGCTCGGCCAGAACACATTAAAATTCCTTGTTCGTTTTTTCATACTGCCACAAATTGATAACATGAAATTATAAAGTTCACTTGCCTTATACAGTCTTTCCCTGTCTTTCAAAGAAGCTGAGAAATTCGCCCCCTCCTCAGATAAGCAGGCTGTGTCCTAAACTCCAAAGTTGATTAAATAGTTGTTTTTGGTCGTAATAGTAGAACAAAATTCACATAGCTACCGTTGTACGCTATATTATGAAGCTTGAAAGGTCCGTGTAACGCTTTGCTGTGCTTTGTTGAATTTGCACCATCAAAATTAACAAAATTAAAAATTGGCTTCAAACTTTCATTTTCCATTTCTTTGGAATAATTCACAAAAGGATAATTGTTTCTCAGTTTAATTTTCAATTTTGCAATCTTGTGTTGTTAAATCCGAGTCTGACTTTTGAACAAACATAAAAAATTATTCATTGCTCTGATTTTCCATTTCTCTGTTTTGCTCGCAGTTGGACATACCAGTTCCACCGGGGGGAGGGGAAGGGTATATTCTGGGTATATATACCCCTAACAGGGTATATTCTGGCAAACCGTTTACCAATCACGTTTCGCAATTGGCAAAACAATCTGTGGTACACGCCTCTACCAACACGCGATGGGTGACTTGCGAAGCATAATGTAACGTGTTTTAGCACTATATCATAGAAAATACAAGGTTTAAGAAGTAGCAGGCGGGGCAACAGTTAAAATATTTCAAAGTTAAGGTTCATGCAAACTGATATTAATAGACTTTCAGTAAACTATGTATGGTTTATAACAAAAAAACCCAGTGTTTAAGCAGAGCGCAAACATATATCTGGAACATTAGAATACTGTAGACTATCCAATATGCGCTCACTTCCGGGAATTCATTACGGGGCTAAAGAACATGATTTTTTTTTAGGGATCACCTGGATTTTGTCCCATAACAATATAACTGTGTTAATAAAGAAGCCTTTTGTTCAATCTAATTGTTCAAGATTCTGGTTCATTCAGGAATAAATTCAAGTGTCTGTCTTTAATATTTTGTCACTGAATTATCTATGATAATGGGTCCTTTAAAGACTGATTCATATCAGAAGTCATTTAAATAAAGAAAACACTTGACACTCTACTTGCTCGGTTTCTATCTAGGTTACTTTTTTTCATAAAAACACACTTTCTTTCTATATTCTATATATGTATTAATATTAACTACTTGTTTTCTTTGTGTGTGTGTGTGTGTGTGTGTGTACAGTATTCAACATTTGAAGCAGATCAAATCCTTTAAACAAGGTTGTCCTAAAACATAAAACCATAATGTGATATTGTAATTTATTTCTATAATTTATTTATAATTTATATATATACAGTATATAAGTAAAAAAAAAAAAAATACAGGCTTACACTAATGTTTAAAAGTTATTATCTTGATGCTCTGCACAATCAATAAAATATAATGTGCTTGTGTACTGTTCAGAACTAGTCATAAAAGATGTGTGGGCTCTTAAAAATATTTGGTTATTTTGTGCATCTTTTCCAAATAACCAACAACTCATGAAATGATTTTGGGTGACGTTTCATACACTTTGAATTACTACTTTTGTGGCACAAGTGATTGTACCTTTGTTTGTGGAGTAAATGGTCCAAACATGGGCCCTCTGACAGTTGGAAACATATTTATACCTTTATTATCCTTAAATGGTACATATGAGTACCCTAAGGTGTAACTATGACTCACTGAGGGTACAAATTCACCATTTGTACCCTAAGTGTTCACAAACGGACCCCAACCGTACCCTTTTTTCTGACAGTGTATAGTCAAAACAAAAAATCTCTCTTCAAGAGCGCACAATAAATGAGATTTAAAACTGTTAAAAGAAAAGGCTCAAAATATTGCACACATATAATACACAACATCAATATCTCTTCCCTTGGTGTTTTGAACATTTCCATGAGTAATGCTACACGCTGTGACGTCAAGCGCATCAATCTGTGCACTGTTTGTGTTTACGCGCTGCACGCTGTATAGGAGCCATACCTTTTCATATTATAATACTTTAGCACAATGAAAGATTATTAAGTCTTTCTTGTTCTGTCCCATCTACCACATGTTGCTGCCTTCATTACTGTGCTATACATTTAAAATAAATTTATTTTACACACACACAAATATATATATATATATATATATATATATATATATATATATATATATATATATATATATATATATAATAAACGACGATCGATCATGGAAATGATTGAAAATTGACATCCCTACACAGAAGTATAGAAATTCTACATTGATTTAAAAAAAAAATGCAAAAAACTACTCTGATATCAGATCGGAATTACTGTCTCTTCTCATAGTTACAGCCAATCACATTAGTTTTCTTTTATTGCATGCACTCGATTGGCTTGCGTCTGCGCTAGGGTATTTGCATAAGGTGTTCTGACTGGAGGACGGCTGCATAGAGCATCACAGTCCCGCCCACAGCCCGAGAGAGCTCTGGTGCCGGAAGTAAATTTCCCATTCATTTCTCCCATTGACTATCGGAAATATCCGTATCTAAAGAGTTTTAGAGCATAGAGATATTGTGTATTGATTTTTATATTTATCATCGTGTATTTTATATATTGTATGCGTTTGTGAAAGTTGTTAACAACAACGTCAGCAACATGGTGCAGTGCTTTGTACCTGACTGCAATCACCGCTCAGTCGTCAACACATGTCGTTGCCATTACACAAATGTTCAGTAAATGCACAAAAATGTATGCCTAGGCTAAATATTGTTTTGACAGTGGCATTATAAAATGCTTGATATGACTCATACCATATGAAGGCTACAGTAGCCTAGCTAAGTTACCAACCTCCCTGCAAAACTCTCATGGCAGCCAAGGAGATCAAGATTGCACTGATAAGTCTACCGTGCAAAAACGCAACACAGGTTTTTATTTTATTTTCTATTTTTTATTAATGATCTTCAGTCTTCACGGACCTTCGCGGGGTTTAACCAGACGGTTACACAAGCTCCACCAATCAGATGCATCACTGTGCAATTGTAGGATTGTGGGTAATGAAGTACTTAGCCAAGACATCTCAACTAAAAGGCATTTATATCAAAACAAGGTTAGTGCCCCATGATCCTTTTGCGTTTATATGAGCATATACTATTGCTTAGTACAGCCGTAGCTGGTTTTAAGTCTACCATGTATGGTTACGTTTTTATGGCTTATACCCCAAATGTCAATTCAGAAATTGCATTGAATTTTTACTTCCGGCACCAGCTGTGGGCGGGACTGTGATGCTCTATTGGCGCTTGAAAAGTTTTCAACTTCTGCCACGAACAACGTAACCCAGAATTAATTTCACCATGCTTGACGTCACTCCATTTAAAAGTAAACAAGAGGCGTTGATGCCCCATTTGATGGGGCGTTATATGTCTGGATATCGCTGCACAAATCTTTCAACCACGAGAAAAGTAGTTCCAGCACGGACTTACATCCGGGACAGCAGAATGGTCAGGATGACCTGAAACACATAACCAACTGACATCAATTTAAATGTATTTAGTCTTGCCTGAGTGATGCTGAAACAACCAGGTTTAGTTTTTCACCCAGGATAAACTGCTTCCTATGGAACAGTCTTCATGATGAAGTATCTCTTGATCCTGGATCCTTGCTGCCATCCACTCGGAGATGATTTGGATGATATGTGGTTGTGTCTAAAGGGTAATGAATCAATGTTACAGGAACACTGATATCAGAAATATTGATCCTGTAGCTTATATAAATGTTTTCAGTACTGAACAAGTCAGGAACCAAATTAGTACCAGTTCTTGAAACCCTTCTCTACTTGTAATAGTTGTCTTGTTGCTGCTGCCCAGACAGTCTCTTCCACTGATGATAAATATATTTTTTTTATTATTTTAAAGCAATAAATAACACATTTAAACTGCTAGGTGGTAACGAATATATTTCCTTATAAGGAACTCACTGAATCATTGACTCAACTGGTGGCAGTCAGGCCCTAAAAAAAGTGAACAATTTGTTTACTTTTTGTGAAAGTATCAGATCAATTTGAGAATCAAAATAGCATTAAAAAAGCATGCATGTGAAAAACAACATCAACACCAATAATGAACAGATGACAGAATTTACAAGCCTGCCACTTGAGGGAGAAAAGGGGAAATTATTAATCCTACATGAACTGAACATGATTTTGGCAGCCTCGATAATTAACGTTAAACTTCATACAGCGGTTTATATTCAAGTTCACAAAATGGCTAGCATGAGGATCATCAAGCTAATGGCAGGCATTCAAACAAACTAATTAACGTTACTACGGTTAACAATTTAATAATTAGAAAGTAAGTACTGTATAGTTTATCGTGTTAAATTTCTAATAATTTAAAACAGGCAAGGTTATATTAGATTTTAACAGTTAACGTTACCCTAGACCACCTCTGAGACTGCTTTTGAGCTAATTAACCAAACAGAGCATTTATTTATAAAATTGAATGAGAATACCTACAAAAATAAAAAACACTACTCCTCTTTGATGGCATTTAACGTTATATCAGTTAAAATCTATTAATAAAAGTAGATTTATAGCGCTTATTCTCCTCCGTGTCCGTCCGCTGAAAGTTCACTCAGAAAGTGATGTGAGCTGCTAGTTTATTTGTGCCGTACTCTCTTTCATTAACAAACATTATCACCATTTGCTAAGTAAATTGTTTATTTTTTACTTTTTGTTCTTAAACAAAAAAAAAAAAAAAAAAATGGAACTTTACCACGACATCCTCACAATGTCGCCATAAATTAATGTCGCGCTGACCAAATGACGACGAACTGGTGACGTCCTCACAACGTTCTGTTTTTGCTGGGATGTAATAATTAATGATCTATATTGTCGTGGGACAATATTTGATTGGTGAATGAGGACACGGGATATTATTGTGTGCAGGTAAATAAAGTTATTTGCGGGACTCCCGCAAAGTGGAAATATCTAGCAAAATAAAATTACTTAAAACTGATAAACCTTTATTTATAATAGACTAAAATAAAATAAAATAGACTTTGCGGAATGGGAGGATGCTGATGCGACAGATCCAGTGGTGGAAAAGAGAGGATGCTGATAGAGAGGATGCTGATAGCGAGAGATCCAGTGGTGGAAAAGGCTATATCAAGAGTTTCCGAGATTAAAGTGTAACTAAACCCCTGATCAGAGCCTGACTCCACCCACTGACAATATTTGAAAAATGCTGAAAAGTGGGCAGATCACAGCGGAGATAGAGGGGACGAACCGAGGGCGGGGCTGAGCGAGTGCGGCGTGAACCTGAGACCCGCAATGACGGATTGATTGACAGCTGCTGTCAGAGACGCTAAAATGGAGAGTGACTGTAATGACGCAAGTAGCTTTGCAACAGAGCGATCATTTGAAGTAGAGGACTTTTCTCACCTACCTTCACCTGAAGTGGAGGATGTCAAGGTGTCTGTTCATATCAATTCGAGCAACTGGCTCAAACTGCGGTCTTAAATCCCGCATCGCGTCCCTTTTCAGCGCGAGCTGTGTGGAGAAGCCCATCTCCACCTCCATTGCGTTGGAGAAGCAATCCCGTGCAAAATGCAGTTTGCACACTCCAGCTCTAGGCAGGAACTCACGGTCTTCCAGGCCAAGTGCATGCAACCACTGGCGCCTAATTTTAAAGTCTGCTGGAAAACTATGCAGTCCAGCAGTGCTGTCACAACCAGCAACACACCTACGTACCACCCTGACCACTTGTACTAAATACAGATAAATCTACGCTAACTTGAATATCTAAATAACTATATAATTGATATGCTAAAAATATGCTATAATCCTGATCCTGATTGTTTTCAATACTCGCAATTCCAACTCCTGACTCACTACAGTCATTTTGACGGAACAAGATGGTTTTATACTGCCAGGGGCGTGGTAGCTCGTAGCAAGGGGCGTGGTGAGCTGGAACCTGCATATGTCACCTGCCACCGCTTACATCACTTGCCACCGCAACATCCAATAGGAAAAATCAACTGCAGTAGCCACCGTTCAACCTGAAGAGGGCAGCACTCAGACGTTTTTACACCATATATTGTAGAATTAAAACACTTTATACTCAAATGTCAAAAAAGTTACTCGAAACAATGAACAGCACTAATAAAACCCCATTCTTATAGATCATTAACTAAAAAAAGTTGGTTTAGGGTTTAGTTACTCTTTAAGCAAAGTAACACATCATGTAGGCTACTTTGCATTCCAGCTCCCAGCGCACCATTGGAGAGGGCTTTCAGTAATTGCGGTCGTACAAGTGGGCAGAGACCGATTAATCTGAAGCCCTCATCAATGAAGGACATGCTATTCCTGCATGGACTACATTAGAAGTCGTAGTCTACAATATATATATATATATATATATATATATATATATATATATATATATATATATATATATATATATATATATATATATATATATATATATATATATTTTAATTCCGTTTATTTTTAATTATTTATTTATTTATTTAGCTAAACATTTAAAATTGGTCTATTTTGTTATTGAGGAAAAACTTTTTTTTTTCGTTTAATGTTTGAAGAAAAGAAGGTATTCTTAAGCAGTAGCTATAGGCTAATTTTCCTTTGAACATGAAATAAATTCAGGTTTATTATTATTATTATATAATTCATTAGGCTATACTATAGCCTTATATTTTTTTAATTTGCATTTCTTACTTGTTTACTGTATTTCTATGTTCTATGTTCTGAGTTCCTTGTTCGTTCCTTTCATCAATTTAATTAAACACAAATAAAATGAAACATTTGTTTCTTTTTTAAATTTAGATTCAACAGGGGAGCAATTGAAAACAATAACAGAGTAGCAGGCAGAATATGCAATGGATTAAAAAAAAAAAAAAACGTATACTTTACCCGCGGGATTTTAAAGGCGGTAGCGGGGCGAAACTTGATCGTTTGCGCGCGGGAGCGGGAGAAAATAACATATATTTTTGCGGGAGCGGGATAAAATCTTGCGGGAACGCGAGGGGAAAATCCATCCCGCGCAGGTCTCTACTCTCAAACGCCAGCATGCTTAGCCTTTCCTGCCCAACCGAGGACCGCAGCTCTCCTTTATTCCCAACTTTGAGAAGCTCCGCTCGCCAGAGTCATTGGACATCATCATGCACAGATAGATGCGCTAAACAATTTCGACATAATATGGAAACGTCTAAGAAAGATTTAACTATGACAAAAGCTCGTACAAACTCTGCTGAGTCACCGGTTTCTGAGTGCAGCAAGATCAGCTGATTTTGACCGATTAATAATCAGTTTAACGGTTTAAAAAGTCATTTATTTATTTTCAGTAAATTATCAAAATATTTAAAAAGGTTTTCCTGCATGGTTTATATATATATATATATATATATATATATATATATATATATATATATATATATATACAGTATTGTTCAAAATAATAGCAGTACAATGTGACTAACCAGAATAATCAAGGTTTTTAGTATATTTTTTATTGCTACGTGGCAAACAAGTTACCAGTAGGTTCAGTAGATTGTCAGAAAACAAACAAGACCCAGCATTCATGATATGCACGCTCTTAAGGCTGTGCAATTGGGCAATTAGTTGAAAGGGGTGTGTTCAAAATAATAGCAGTGTCTACCTTTGACTGTAAAAACTCAAAACTATTTTGTACAAACATTTTTTTTTTTCTGGGATTTAGCAATCCTGTGAATCACTAAACTAATATTTAGTTGTATGACCACAGTTTTTTAAAACTGCTTGACATCTGTGTGGCATGGAGTCAACCAACTTGTGGCACCTCTCAGCTGTTATTCCACTCCATGATTCTTTAACAACATTCCACAATTCATTCACATTTCTTGGTTTTGCTTCAGAAACAGCATTTTTGATATCACCCCACAAGTTCTCAATTGGATTAAGGTCTGGAGATTGGGCTGGCCACTCCATAACATTAATTTTGTTGGTTTGGAACCAAGATTTTGCCCGTTTACTAGTGTGTTTTGGGTCATTGTCTTGTTGAAACAACCATTTCAAGGGCATGTCCTCTTCAGCATAGGGCAACATGACCTCTTCAAGTATTTTAACATATGCAAACTGATCCATGATCCCTGGTATGCGATAAATAGGCCCAACACCATAGTAGGAGAAACATGCCCATATCATGATGCTTGCACCTCCATGCTTCACTGTCTTCACTGTGTACTGTGGCTTGAATTCAGAGTTTGGGGGTCGTCTCACAAACTGCCTGTGGCCCTTGGACCCAAAAAGAACAATTTTACTCTCATCAGTCCACAAAATGTTCCTCCATTTCTCTTTAGGCCAGTTGATGTGTTCTTTGGCAAATTGTAACCTCTTCTGCACATGCCTTTTTTTTAACAGAGGGACTTTGCGGGGGATTCTTGAAAATAGATTAGCTTCACACAGACATCTTCTAACTGTCACAGTACTTACAGGTAACTCCAGACTGTCTTTGATCATCCTGGAGGTGATCATTGGCTGAGCCTTTGCCATTCTGGTTATTCTTCTATCCATTTTGATGGTTGTCTTCCGTTTTCTTCCACGTCTCTCTGGTTTTGCTCTCCATTTTAAGGCATTGGAGATCATTTTAGCTGAACAGCCTATCATTTTTTGCACCTCTTTATAGGTTTTCCCCTCTCTAATCAACTTTTTAATCAAAGTACGCTGTTCTTCTGAACAATGTCTTGAACGACCCATTTTCCTCAGCTTTCAAATGCATGTTCAACAAGTGTTGGCTTCATCCTTAAATAGGGGCCACCTGATTCACACCTGTTTCTTCACAAAATTGATGACCTCAGTGATTGAATGCCACACTGCTATTTTTTTGAACACACCCCTTTCAACTAATTCAACTAATTGCCCAATTGCACAGCCTTAAGAGCGTGCATATCATGAATGCTGGGTCTCATTTGTTTTCTGAGAATCTACTGAACCTACTGGTAACTTGCCACGTAGCAATAAAAAAATATACGAAAAACCTTGATTATTCTGGTTAGTCACATTGTACTGCTATTATTTTGAACAATACTGTATATATAGAGAGAGAGAGAGAGAGAGAGAGAGAAACTTGTATATACGTTTTCTAGAAAAAAAAATGCAGACACAAAATGTTTAGGCTATTTTTTTTTATAATCATTTGTTATTCAAATACATCGCAAATACGGAAACTTTGATTTTGTGTCGAATGAGAAACCCAACGTTGGGTTTTCCATTCGACACAAAATCAAAGTTTCCATATTAGCGGAGATTAATTAACGTACGTTAATGGTTTCAGTTTCGTTTTAGTCTAAATTAATTAGTTTTGGTATGTCGTTAATATTGCTATATAGCTATAGCATTATACATTTACTATTATTCTATATTCTTTATATTAAATAACATTTTAGCATCCAGATACTCGGGAACATTGAACTATTTGGATGTTAGCCTACCCCTCAGTAACGGCTGCCTCGCAAGGCGACAACGACTACATTCCTCCAGCGACCGAGATGGTGAGTTGGATTGCTTATCCCTTGATAAAAGTACACTGGAAAAACATTTTTGTTGATAATTTTACTCAAAATATGATTGGTGGTGAACACATTTAGAAATTACTAACTGCAAGTGTTTTTGTCAGGTTTAATGATCGTGAGGTGCAGATGTAAGTTACAGAAGCGTTAAAGTTTCTCATCATTTGTTTCCTCAAAAAAGGTGATTAACCTTACCTGTAATATAACTTTTTGGAATGTGCTTACAATGTAAGTCATTTATGCTTTACGCTTCTTTCATTTTCATTGGTCGACACGTCCTCTCGCCTCTGTTCCCGCCGAGGCCTGGGTTTACAGGAGTCTGGCCCCGAAGACTGAAGCAAATTAACCATGGTTTTACAACAAATAAAACCAAAAAACCATGGTTACTGTAGTTAAACCATGGTAACCACAAATTAACTGTGGTTTTGCTATATTAACCATAGTTTAACCATGGTATTTGTAGTAAATCTGTGGTTTTACAAATGGCAGTCAATACGCCAAAAAACCATGGGTTACTACAGTTTTACTATAATAAAACCATGGTTATTTTTCGTAAGATTCTGTACTAGTTTTCTACTCAAATGAGAGAATTCATCAAATGGTAAATGTATTTGTTTTTGAAAGCATTGAGTGCGGCATTTCATTACAGTGTTGTGTACTCGAGACTCGGACTCGGTCTTGGACTCGGTCTCGAGACCGTATTTTAATGGTCTCGGTCTTGTCATGGACTCGGTATTGACTCGGACTCGAACATATTAGGAATCGGACTTATGCCCAAGTCCACTCGAGTCCCAATCAAAATATTTCATGATTATTACTGTATGTTAATGTTTATTTGAATTGATGTTAAATTGAAATTGATTGACACATCCAATGACTGGTGATTTTCTTTTGACGTGAGACGTTAAGCCAGCGACACACCGGATGTGTGGCGCAAGCATCTCAGCTACGTGGCGTGTCTGTTTTTAATTCGGCTCCCATGTTAACAGGTTAGATCTTGCAGACTGCCTGCGTGAGACGCGCGGAAAACCCGTGTATGCTAGAAATAGAACCGACGCATATTTTTAACGTGACACGCGTGCATGTTGGAAGCGTTTCCAGGCAAAATATACTAGGAAGATATGTCATTTTGTACACAAAAAAAAAAAAAGTTGATATTGTTGTCATGAAGACAAGAGCCTGGTTTTTCGGCTGCCTCCCTCTATGTCACCTACAGCAGCAGCAGCGCGCCAAGCGCCGCATGCAGGCACGCTTCTGGTGTGTAAAGACAGAAAACGCGAAGCAGCCACCACGCTTCTGGCACGCAGCAGAGATGCCACGCAGCCAGTGTGTCACCGGGCTTAAGTTACCCTCCTGCCATCTGCCTGTAGTGATCCCGCTTTCCAGAAAGCCACATTGCTACATTATTTCTCTCAACTGTGTTATTTTTTACAAAGTAGGACAAAATGGTCACAGAAAAAAAAAAAAAAAATCGTTTAATTAAATTATATAATGAATACAGACACAGACTGACTGTCTCAACACTAAATATCCCCCCCCCCCAAAAAAAATGTCTGACAGAATGCATTGAACTTATATGGCATTTCATCCAGCTTTCTTCCCCTGGCACATACACACTTTTGCATGAAATTTTCCTGGACAGTCAGTCGGCTCTTGTGTGTATGCCCTCCGTAACTAAAAAAAACTTGGACTAGTGTGTATTTTACCCTTAAAACGCACCATCCAGGGAAATTAGCATTAGATTATCCGATGCTGTTACAGAAAGTGATAAAATGGTAACTGTTGTCAGTCCCCGCTTCCTCTGCACCAGTAGAGAGAGTTTTTAGTCTGGGTGGATTGATTATGAGACCACATCGTGCTTGGTTGGGTAGCAGGATGGTCTCCTCACTTATTTTTTTGAAAAGTAGTTGTAATACTACAGTTGCCCATCTGTAATCTTCACAACATCTAAAGTGAACATAATCCAAGCCATTGTAAGGATATTAGCAGTCATTAGTTAAGCTTCAAGGTTAAAAGTTATGTAAAAGCTGTTACAGTTGAACATTTACAGGTATAGTGGTACAGTTATGTTACTTGTACTAGAAGTGTTATGTAGAATTACAATATAGAGTCATACAGTAATGTTATGTGTACTAGAAAGGTTATATGGATGTGTATAGTGGTACAACGATGTTATGTGAAAATGAGCACTTAATATTGACAAGTAACAATTCATAATACTAATAAAATTAACTTTACACCACATACTATGTGGCCCTTTTACCCTTTATTGTTTCCACCTAACATTTTACATACTCTTGAAGATTTCTATAGGTCTTGTCTGAGACCCAATCTCTCTGGTCTCGGTCTTGACTCGGACTCGACCCTTTCTGAACTCGGTCTTGACTCGGACTCGACCCTTTCTGAACTCGGTCTTGACTCGGACTCGACCCTCTCTGGACTCGATCTGGACTCGGACTCGAATGAGCTGGTCTCGACTACAACACTGTTTCATTACGTGGGTCAATATCACTGTAGGGTGCCTTTTGGTGTCCTGAACATAAATAACTCATTTGCCATGATAACTCATCATACACATGACTATGAAAGGTGTGTTATATTAGGCTACGTTTTTTTATTCATAACAGAAGCATTACTTGGCTCTTTAGATACATTTTCAATATTTTCTTTAGTTTTGTATGAGAGGATGTATGTTGTTTTGCTATGTCCCAGGCACTGGCACTGAGAGTAAAATAGTAAAAATAAATGTTTCCTATTAATATTTTGTTAAATAAGATATTACTCAAATTGAGTGTATTGATCATTTTGTAATAAAAACAATATTTTTATTTAATAAAAAAGAAGAGTTTGTCCATGTCCCTTGAATGGTTGTCCACCATGTCTTATTGCAGAATCTGTCCCTTTAAGAAGAGGCCATCACCATTAGTGACATCATCACAACAGATTTTATATCTTCAGTGGTGGGAATTTCAACTGCTGAGGTGAGTAACAGCTGACTTTTCAACTGACTAATTTTCTTCATATAAGTTTGCTTACTTGTTTTGCCAAAGCTTAACATGTCCATCCTGTCGCCATAAAATATACAGGAAGTGATTAAAATACAATATTTTCAAAATATGTAAGTTTAAATATACCAAATTCTCTTCAACAACCAGACTAACTATTTAGCTAGTCACAGTTTGTTGTAAGCTAATATGCTAATTGAAGCTCAAAATGTCCACCCTGTCAGTCACTTAGACTCGATGGGGTGGACATACACATGACGGGGTGGACATACACATGACAGGGTGGACATAGCATTCATTTGTAGTTAATATTGCAATTTATAGAAATGTTATATTACATTTTATAGAAACATCTGCTGTTACGGAGCCCCTCTGGTCACACTTTGTGAAAAAAAAAATATATAACTAACTCGTGGCCTCAAGATAAGCTAAGTCGTGGCCTCAAGATAAGCTAAGTCGTGGCCTCAAGATAAGCTAACTCGTGGCCTCAAGATAAGCTAAGTCGTGGCCTCAAGATAAGCTAACTCGTGGCCTCAAGATAAGCTAACTCGTGGCCTCAAGATAAGCTAACTCGTGGCCTCAAGATAAGCTAAGTCGTGGCCTCAAGATAAGCTAACTCGTGGCCTCAAGATAAGCTAAGTCGTGGCCTCAAGATAAGCTAAGTCGTGGCCTCAAGATAAGCTAAGTCGTGGCCTCAAGATAAGCTAAGTCGTGGCCTCAAGATAAGCTAAGTCGTGGCCTCAAGATAAGCTAAGTCGTGGCCTCAAGATAAGCTAAGTCGTGGCCTCAAGATAAGCTAAGTCGTGGCCTCAAGATAAGCTAACTCGTGGCCTCAAGATAGTGAAGTGTCTGACACATGGACCTTTTGTTATTAAACTGGACCCTGTACTGTAGTGCAATGTAATACTTCACATTCTGTGCAATATTATCTGTTCTAATATTCAGTGTAATAGAATTTGCTGCAGTTCTGTTTCTATTTATTTACTAGTACTGTTCATCACAATCAATTCAATTCTGTTAATACAGTAATATAAATCTTGTAGGCTGCATTTCCATAGTCCTTTATAATTCTTCTTCATATTTTATAGCATATTTTTATACTTTTTACATGTATATAGGCTACTAGTTTATTTACCAACTTCTATTATTATTTATATTCCTTTAAATGTCTTGATGTGCACATCAACTATGACACAAGAATTGTCCCCCGGGTTATCAATATCAACAAAGATCAAAGTATTTTTAAGATAGCCTGTAGTAGTGTGCAGACTGGTTCATTAATTATTGAAGTGTTTCACATTTTGGAAAAGCATGTCTGTGTAGCCTACGATAAAACGTCAGCAGAGGGCGTTCTAGGCTTAGGTCATGGTACCTCGTCTGGCTGTATGTATTTATGTGTATTTCCCGGTATTTCCCAGTTGATGGCAAGGAGTTGCAGGAGGACAATACATTAGATGATCATATGAATAATTGTGACGGCTTTACAGAGGTAAGACTGTTTTAGTTAGAATGTTTGTTAGATGGCAAATTACTGAGTTAAGATAACTGCAAGACTAGATAGGTGTTCAAGCTGGAAGCTTTAGCGATTAGCATAACAAGTTAAGCAGGCTAATTCAATGTTAATAACTATCAAATCCGGTAAAATTTGTAACGTAGTAACAGAGACAAAGCCTGGCGGTTCATGTGTTGTTGTATTTAGTTAACGTTAACTAATGGCGTTAACATTAGTTTTTGCAATGAAATATTAGTTATGTCTTCGTATCAAGTAATCATATAATAATAATATTACATTTAATTTATATAGTGCTTTTCAATAAACTCAAAGACTGTTTATATGAGACCATAATAAAAACACACTAGGGGTTTAACAATACCTTCACATTACGATTCAATACATATCACGATACTGAACTCCCGATACAATATTATTGCAATAATCCAAGACATGTTAAAAGGTGAACAAAAAAATAACTGTTGATTAACATGCAAAATTTGTTTTACATTGTGTGTGTAAATGAATAGGCTTGGACTTGGTGCTGGACACAAAATGCACAGACTAGATGTATTTAAAATGATGCCTGTAAATTTGTACTGGTAACATTAAACCTTTGGCATTATCAGGACACAAATATTCCTCCATTGCATTATTGTACACTATATTCAACATTATATATAGTAATTAAATGTAGTACTACTGACACTATAACTCTGAAAACGTTCTTACACAGTAATTATTATTTTGGGTGAACCATCTACGATACATATTGTCACTATCCATGATTCATATTGTAGCATTTTTTTATTGCGATAAATTGCCACGATCGCTATATTGTTACAACCCATAGAAGACACTGGGTGCTTCTCAATATCCCTCCTCGTCTCCTCACTCCTCCGTTCTCCATCCTATGACCCGGAAACCGATCGAGCACAGCCATCTTAAAGGACATCCCAATTCTGTAATTGCACCACGAGGAGGCAAGGATTGAGGAGGGAGGAGGCTTCATGTGGAGTGATGAGCATTGACCTAACGTGATACACGTATAAATTCTCCTCCCCCTTCACATCTGTTGTAATAATTTTTATTTATATTTTACCTTTTCACTTGAACCATGCATGTCATATATTTCAAACAGGGCATCTTGCTTTATTAATATTTATTATGAATGTCTTAATTAACAAACTTAAATAACATAAGGGCAGATCCTTTATGACACTTTGAAGTAACGCTGAAGGGAGTGAGGATAAATAATTTCACTTGATTCAAGTCCTCCATCCTCACGTGTTTTTCTTGCGTCCTTCCCTCGCATCCTGAAGAGGTGGAGCTAAGACACGAGGAAAGGAACCGAGGAAAGGAAACGAGGATGCACAAATAAGAATTGAGAAGCACCCATTAACTTAAAGCATATGTCACTATACATTATACACTAAAACTATATGCTATATAACACAACAGTAATAACAAAATAAAAAAAGGTGTGCCTAAAGTGGAGGGGAAGCTGCTGGAGGGCTTGTGTTGGTGGAGCAGGTTGTTGAAGTAGGAGGGGGTTGCTAGGTCACAGGAGTGTGTGAGCAGCAGAGTTCGAGATGTGATTAGATGTGACTATTTGTTTTAATGGAGCCAGCTGACCAAGACCGGGGAAACAGTGTTTCATTGTAAGGAATGGTATCAGAGACTTTGAAAGCAAGATGTTGGGAAGACTGAATGGCAGTAATGGAAATAGTAATTGTTCTAATGTTCTTCTTGTCAAACAGCAGCAACACCACTTCCCTACCCCTCAAGATGAGGTTTATGTAGTTTAATGAGAAATAGTCCAGGTTTTTTTTTTTTTTTTTTTTTTTTGCCAGGTTTCAGTGAGGCAAAGGAAATCCATATTTGCTGTCAGTTACTCCAGATCCAGAATGAGGCTTGTATTTCTGAGTGAAAAGTGTTAAGCAAAGCCATTATGAGGTGACTTTACTTTGTTGACGAGTTGTAAGGAGGGAGGGAGGGGAGAGAGATAAGACAGATTTGAGTGTTGTTTGTTCTTTGTTGTGAAGACATGATTAGAAATTTGGAGTACAACAGACCTACATGGATTGGATGCAATCTGGGGAGGTGATTGTTGATGTTGTTAAGATATGTCTATTGTCTATGTATGTTGTTTCCAATAGATTTACAATGACATTAATTGGTATTCTGTTGCTATTATTAAAGACGTATTGATTGGTTAACAGGTGACAGATTGTATTAATACCTACCATGCTCACAATCATGAGCAGCTGTGTATATTCAGTTAATATTAGAGTAGCCTATTAATAGTATTGGAATAATGCATTTCCTACCAATATGACACAATCTTTGCCTATAATGGATTACTGTCTCTCCTCATTTACCTACTAAGATGTTTTTCATAATTATGTAAGTACATATCCATAATATATTAATTCTAGGGCTGTGCGATTAATCGAAATCGAAAAAATATCGCGATTTGAGTGTGCACGATTTCTAAATCGCTTTATGGCACGATTTTCTGCAGCCCCGACCTGCCGCTGTATGTTATCTGAACCAATCAGGATGCAGTGCACCTATGTGGAGCACGAGAACAGAGCAGACTGGGCATATGCCTAACTCCAGGTTCACACACTCTGTGATGTCTGTGATGCTTAGCCTTTTTTTTTGAGCCCATGTTAACGGAACAGAACGTTCACACTGCACGCGGTAAAAGATGAGAACAGAAAAGGTTATTAATAGAAGGGTGCGAAAAGATTTAATATCTTGTGCGTGAGCACAGAGAGAGTTGTGAGTCCACATGACACAGGTTGAGCGAGAGGAGGCACGTTGTAAAGCAGCGTGTATCTGTGCATTATACAGTCTATGATCTGACCACACGCATCTGGTTTTGTTAACAGAGCAAAGGAAATCTGCGTGCGAGCGGATAGATTCTCACTCATGCATTATTTTAATGTGCTTTCGCGTTACAATAATGCGCTTTCGTTGCTGCTTCTGAACCGCGTACACGTAACTTACTGTATATGCACTGCAGATGGAGTACGTGTGAACCGTGGGCAATAAATATATTGGGCAAAACATATAAAACCTGAGGCACCGCTACAGTGAGCTCTATGACCAATGCATGGCATCAAAAAAAAAAAAAAAACATGTCTGAACACAAGTTTTTTTATTATTTTTTTATTATAATTTTTTGCCATATGTCTAGATTTTGTTTGACATCTTTACTTAGTGATTATTTTGACTTATGCCTGTTTTAGAGACATGTTACAACTTTTTGATAAAGCTCTCATTGGTTTTCTTTTGGAAATATGTTTCAAATTTATGCTGAAGGCATTTATGACTGTAAAGCATGTCTGTGTGTGTCAAAATCGTGATTAAAATCAATATCTTAAAATTGTTCAAAAAATCGTGATAGGGTTTTTTGTCCATATCGCACAGTAATAATAATTCTAATTCATTCACTAGTGCATTTTTTTCCCCTGATGAGTAGTAGAGGCCAGCAACTTCAAATATCCACTCTCCCTTTGGCTCTTTATGAGTTTTCTCCATACTGAGATCAACAAGAGTAATCTTGATACTATACAATCCACAGTTATCTGTAAATCGCAAAAGTAATGCAAGTTTTGAATTCATACAACATTTATTCCCTTTTACACAGGAGAGAAAAAGAATGGATGCTGAGCTGAGAGATTTTTTAATCCAGCGGGAAATTGATGAGGAATTTATCCAGAAGCTGGAAAATGAAAAGGTAAGCTAAGCCACTTTACATTAGAGGTTTAAATTGGACCGTTCATTACAATACAATTTGATATAAATTCTCACAGCCAGCGATACGATATTTGCAGATACCTTAACAATTCTGCAAAACGATTCAGTGCTATATCGTTCGATTAATCGATATTTGAATATTATTTTCACAAAACCAGTTATGTTTTTATTAACTCACAGATGCAACCAAAATATATAAATTGTACATTTAATTAAACTAAAAAATTGCATAGGCTACCTTTTGCAAGAACTCCGTTCTTGTCATTTTCATAAATCTTTTTTAAATGTAATATCAAACTGCAGCTTGGATGTTTGATTAATAATAATAATAATGATGATAACTTAAAAAATGCAAGTAAATTACAAAATGTAAGTTAAAGTATGTTTTTTATACATTAAAAATTTGTTCTTTAGCAGAGCAGATACATTCACATTTCATATTTCTGAGTGAAACAAAACCAAGTAATTGCAATGATATATAATACAACACTTGGTTAATGTTTGTAACGTAAATCTCCTCAGATTACATAGATGCCTGACAACTTTGTTGTTGTGATTAACGTAAACATGCAATTCATACTTTGCAGTCACGTCACTGCCATGGATACCTGGTGGGCAACAAATGCTGACAAAATGCATCCAAGTGTGCATCCAATCTCACAACAACTATCATTCAGGCGATAGGCATGCAGGCGACGATTATTTACACCTCAAAACACCAACTTTTGTATATTAAAACTGGCAACGTCCTGGCAAGATCCTATTAATTCATACTTTGCACGTGACGTCACAAGTACTGGCTGGCAGGCAATAACGTCATTCTCTCAGCATTTGTTGCCCGCCAGGTATCGATGGTAGTGACGTGACTGCAGAGTATGAATACAGTGAGCTTTTGCCTCATCACTAACGTGCTGCTTTAGTTAGGTTCCATGAAAAGGTTACGCTTTTATTTTCATTTTACACCCGGAGAAGATATCATGGGTTTATCAAGTACATTGAAATTATCCATCCTTGATTACTATTTTTAACTTTGATGAGATTCTTTTGGAACTTTGGTATTATTTAACTTAGCGAGTATTACGAAGCGAGGTAACTGGCTTATCCAAGTAATTTCAGGAATAACTTTGTGACGACCGGTGTAACTTCCCGATTAACCTGCACTATGAAAGGTGCATTGGTTTTACCCGAGGTATGCTGCTATGGCAATTTACGCTGTATCTCTAAAGTGCTCTGTGCAGGTTTTCTTCGTGGTTAACTCAAAATAACCTACTTGCTTGCCCACAACAACAGCTATGTCAGCGCTTTTCATAAAAAAGCAGGTCTAGACAGTACTCTTTGATATTTACAGAAACCCAACAATTCCCACCAAGAGCAAGCACTAGGAAACAGATGCAAGGAAAAACGTCCTTTTAAGTTACAGAAACCTCAAGCAGAACCAAAAGCCTAAGACTACAGAACCTGAATGTTCCATAAAGTAATATATAGTGATTTCATGAATTATTCATTACAAACGTTGATCATATATAATGACAAATAAAACATTGTTAAAAAATGTTAAAATTATAAAAATGTTTTTTACTATTTATAGGTCAATCTAAACATGCTCCCAATTTTTGTTTTTCCAGATTGATGCATCTGTGATCCCTGTAATGAATGACGGAGACCTGGCAAAGTACATCCCTAAAGCTGGAGATAGAATAGCTACTGTGGCCTTCTGTCGGAAAGCAAATGCATCACTAAACACAAAGAGCAGGAAAGAGTCTATACTGACAAGGCTACGTCAGAGACTATCTGGAGAAGCACCTGTAGAAGCACCTGTACCTGTGAAAAAAAAGCCATTGGCAGGAAATGCAAATGCCAAAAAAAAGGATAGACGGGTTGAACTTGGATGGATGGACTTTAATGAAAAAGACAAACGGTACAAACAAGTAAAGGCAATCAATGGGGGAGGAACGAGACATCTGACAATCGACAAGGATAAAACAGTAGTAGAAATAAAAAAACTAGCTGAAGACCTGTTTTTTCCAA
Source organism: Carassius gibelio (assembly GCF_023724105.1). NCBI lineage: Eukaryota > Metazoa > Chordata > Actinopteri > Cypriniformes > Cyprinidae > Carassius > Carassius gibelio. The sequence continues at coordinate 16,389,558 of NC_068388.1, forward strand.
ATGGTTTTTCAAAAAAAAAGAAAAGGCTCTCACATTATTCAACTGAAATTGAATCGTCTCAGGTATACGTCAACAGTTGGAGCACTGTAGATAACTTGTATGAAGAAAGCAAAGTAAAAATTCTTAGACTGTATCTTTATACCAAAAGAGTAAATGTGGAGTTGTCCTCTGAGGAAGAGGAAGCAGAGATGCATTTAACTTCAATCCCAACTGTTGATCTCACAGGACATGAGTCACATGCTTCAACTGAGGTACAAGATATGGATGACATAGTTCACCAAGAGATCGACCTCGAGATTATAATTGGGCCTGTGGCAACTGAAGATGTGCAGTTGGATGATACTGTGCCATGGAATGACCAACCACCACAGAGAGATGACACTGTGTCATGGAATGACCTGCCACCACAGAGCCCAGGCGAACCTCAACCAGCTCCTTCAACTGAACAGCCACCACAGGGATTTGGCGGCCTTGTTGCAGAGCCATGGAATGACCAGACACTGGGTGAACGTGCTTCGGTTACACTGATTATTAGGCGGGGGCATTGTCTCACTGATCTAATCAAAGCCTTCACAAACCCAGATATTTTAAACACTGATGTGTTTATTAAGATGCGCCTACCTAATGGAAAACTTGAAGAAGGAGAGGGAAGTGGAGTGACCCGGGACTGCTTCACAGAGTTTTGGACAGACTTTTATGAAAGGTGCACCATGGGAGGGGATGTGAAAGTACCCTTTATTAGGCATGATTATCAGTGTGAAGAGTGGCAGGCTATCGCTAGAATCTTAGTAGTAGGGTGGAAGATTGCTCGCTATTTCCCAGTGAAACTGGCGACACCATTCCTTGAAGAGGTACTGTACTCCACAACCTTCAGCAGCTTAAAGGACACCTTCTTGCAGTATGTGTCTGAACAGGAGAGAGAGGTCCTTCAAAAGGCTTTGGAGGACTTTGACTCTGTTGACAGTGATTCACTATTTGATGCTCTTGAGCCACACGAGTGCCAGCAGGTTCCTACAAAGGACAATCTGATCCCACTGCTCTCACAGATGGGACACAAATCTCTCATACAGGCACCAATGTATGTAATCGAGTGTTGGCGTCCTATCGTGGTGCACTTAGCAAGTGTGTTGCCACCAGATGCTCTGCATCATGTCATAGATCAGAAGACCCCAACTGGGAAAGCTGTAAAGGACCTCCTGCAGTTTCCAGATGTGATGTCTGCACCCGAAAAAGCAGTTGCCCGCTACCTGAAGAGATATGTAGGTGAAGTTGATCTGAGAACCCTCCAGCTTTTCCTCCGCTTCTGCACTGGTTCAAATTTGATGGAAAAACCAATTAAGATAGAGTTCATTGAAACCTCAGACTTCGAGCGAAGACCACAATCACATACATGTGGCTGCCTTTTAAAGCTACCTGTAGGATACAACAATTATCCAGACCTCCGTAGTGATTTCAATACTATCCTCACAAGCTCAGTATGGGTAATGGATATCATCTAGGCCAGAAGGGTGAGTGCCAATAGGTAGCACCAACAATTTCTGGAAAGAACATATAAAATATAATGTTTAAGTTGCAAAAGGCATGATTTCAGCATTTAACTTTTTGTTCTTATTATTTAACACAAGCTCTCTTTGACATTGGATTATCTTTAAAATGTGCAGCCTGATTGAGTTAAAGCTAGCAGAATTCGCATTCACAGAATGACAAAATTTGATTGTGACTGAGTGCATATTTGCCAAACAAAAAAAAAGATACAATCTGAGTTATGATAGCATAAAGTATATAATTTTACAACAAATTATAATGTTTAATAAGCATAAAACAAAACAACTACCAAATAGTCAATGTTTTAATTCAATATATTTGTAGTATATTTAAGTAGTTTTACATCAGACAGATGTGTCTTAAAAGGGGTATTGCTTTCCTCTTAAGTTAAGGGGTTGTACTTCAACCACTTTTTTTCAGCATTTGTGCAATAGAAGTTCCACATGTTTTAAAAGAAATAAGTATCCTTGATAAGCTCAGGTAACCTACTCTATGGTTCATAGTACGAGATTTGCATATTATGTTTTAGTTTAATTATTAATTATTTAGTTAAATTAGTCATTAGATTTACTGAAAATACTTGCATTCCATGACCTGACTGATAGTAAAATCTAATGCGCTCTCTTATAATTTTGAAGGTACATTTTTTGCCTTTTGTTTATATAGAGAGTAGGTGTTATTTGTTTATTGCTCCTTTTTCAGTAGACTGTTCAGGTCTGTTTAACATGGGTGTATTGTGAGCTATTAATGTAACCCAGGGTTAAGAAATTAACAGGATTTTAGGAGGGAACAGAACCAAATTTGAATTGCAGGTACAGATTGGTGATTGGGGGTGGGGGGTGGGATCAATGTGTGCTCTCACCTGCAGGAGGTAATTTTCCACTAACATTTACCGGCCTAAAGAGGAATGGATAAATATACTGGGAAATATCTGTAGTTTTTCCCCAACATATGTTTATCTATGTGATTTAAAACTATGAAAGAATTTGTCTGTAATGTGACTTCAGAAAGGGATTAGCACCCTGCCCTTTATTATATTTGAATTGCAGAAATGTTATAAAGACATTAGTTAACTCCTGTTCTGAGTGCCTGTTGTATAATTGCTGACATTCACGTTAGCCAAAGTAAGGCTTACTGTTCAAATAAGATAAATAAATTTCAAAACAAGATTTTACTTTGCATTTGTGTGGTTGCTTTTTCAATGATGTAACATAGTTGCATAGACATGGACAAGACTCCGTTAACTGATTCATTGTAAAGTGCATAATGCATAGTGCAGTGCATAATGTTATACACCATCCAAACACCCGGAACCCCTCTAATGCTCTGAAAACTTCTCAGGATACCCAAAGGGAAGGACCACACACAGTTCTTAAAAAATAAGCATGATGGACTGACTGACTTTAATGACATATTTATTCAATTTATTTCACACATTTAATATACAGATTCTAAATTACAGCTTTGCTTACTTGCTTGCACCTCCTTCTCAGCTGCAGGTGGAGATTTGAGCTAAATGAAGTTAAACTAATGACTGTTCAAAAATCCCTGTGATACCCTATGGGTGGGCAAGTAAACACAGACAACAAACAAACATTTTCTATTTAGATATGATTTTCTTTCTTGTGAATATTCAAAGTTATTTTGGAAGGTTAAAGTTAAGCTTGAAAAAAAATGAACTGATTGCACATGGCTGCAGTATGATTAGGTTATTAATTTGTTAATTGTAAACTGTCGGAAGTCACTGAGATTACTATGCAGACTAAAATAAGAATTCAGTATTTATAATGTAATAACTGGGACTGTTTAAAACAAACAGATGGTAGACTTGAACTGGGTGACAATCAAATTACCGTTGCTTCAGTGGCTCCCCAATTACTGAGATTGACTGCATGTCACTGTCAGTCAGGTAAGAATAGTGTAATATTCTCCATAGGCACAATCACAAAGATTCACACCATGCCATGGGATTTTACTGTTCTAGCAGACAACTCTCAGGCCTGCTCACAAACAGTATAGCAACTGCATGTAAGTTCTGAAAATGATCTGCTGTTTTTTGTACATTTAGATTCAATGTATTGGCTTTCAGTGGTTCTGATCTTTATAAAATATGCTTGGGACAAACAAACTTAAACTTAGTTCAACTTAATACATTTGTTTAAATGTAGCTAAAATCAATTGTGTTGAACCACTTTATGTAAAAACAATTAGTAAATTCAGCAAAGTCAATGAATCATTTTTTTCATTGTATGTGAAACACATGAAATAAAGCAAGTGATTCGTCCCATCTCCTCTGGGTTTGCATGAGTGTTCACTAATTCTGGTGTGGTGTTGAAAAGGGTCTTCCCATTATTGGTGAGTTGTCTTAGCAGAAACAAAGGGTGACATTCATGCAGTTTGCTACTGAAACACATTTGGGCGGATGATATTCCTCAGTGATACATACAAGTCAAGTGCTTGTGACATACTCATTGGGAAGCCGAAGCCTGATTCTTCCATCATTATTGTGCATATATCGAATATGTCCTCATCACATGGAACTGCACTAAGAAACTTGCACCTCTCTTTGCAACTGGCTAAGTCATCAGTGAGTGGAAGAAGAAGATTTTCTGCGCCCCACAGGTGAGGTGCCAGATACATGAGATTAGGTATTCCTGATGGGACATTGATGTTTTTAGAGGGCCGGATGCGATGTGCGTTCCAAACGTCTTTTATTTCATTCAGGTCCTCCTGTAAAATAAAGGGAAAAGAGAGGGGGGGGGGGGGGGGGGTCTTACACCATGTGTTTGCCTAGTAACGCTTTATTAATAGATATGCAGCATTATGGGGTTGCATCACGAAATCATTAGCTGAAATCAAATAACTGGGCTAAATATGCCAGGCATGTTTTGCACACCCACATATCCTTACAATGGAGTCAGTGAGCTACCAAGCACATCAGTCGGACACTGACAAATATTATACTATACTATAATATAATTATACTATACTATAATTATTATACTAGGCCTATACAATAATTACTATAAATATAAAAACAAGGTTAAGTTGTTATACATTTTTTCATCGTAGCAAATCCTAGCAACTACAATACAATTTAATCCAAGTAAATTTACCAAGTATACTTACATACAGAGCTGGGTAGTAACGGATTACATGTAATCTGGATTACGTAATCAGATTTCAAAACTCAAGTACTTGTAATTAGAGTAAACTACTTTTTAAAATACTCGTAATCAGACTATAGTTACTTTTTGATGGATTACATTATTACATATTATTTACACAATGGTAATAAGTCGTTCACAAATCATTGATACTCCAAAGTTTCTTTTTATTTTTACGTTTATATTTTTTTTCTAATAAACCTGCCGCTTATATAAATTCGTGATTCTTTGAGTTTTTTCGGCGGAGAGGGGGAGGGGTGTCAGAATCACGCTCAGAAGTGGAGGGGAACTCGGCCTTTAATCTTTTTTTTTTTTTTTTTACTCTGCCTGCCAAGGATTAATTAGCTGTCAATGGAAATCTTTGACCTACCAAATTTATTGGGAATTTCATGTCCTTTAATATATTTTTGTAATGTTGATATTTCTTCATTGTTACTACCTTATGCACTTCAAGTGTTTTAAGATGAAATATTTGACCTGGAAATGGTCTTTATATATTAGATGGGCTCGACAATAACTAGGGCATCACCGACACTTTGAAGAGAATGATTCTGATTCTATTACTTTTAGTGTAAACGGTGACTAATAACAGATAATGTATTGACAGTATCAAGGTCGAGTCAGTTGATGCTCGTGCAGTCTGTCTGACTCGCGGAGAAATCAAAACCATAAGGACAGCACACACAAAGAAACAAACACTGCGATACAAAAAATATAAATATTCTGTATAATATGTGCAACATCACATGACCATGATTGATGTTTTTCCGACTTTCAGCTCGATTGCAAATTTGATATTGATTTTATACATCAGTTAAATAAACAAGTAATACTGACTTACATTTAAGAGACATTGTGGATTTTTACTTAATTTCAAACAAAAATAATTCTAAGCAAAGCAAAAGCCAGCAGGGGTTCAGATAAAAAATCGGCAGCTGGCAGCAGGAAGTGGCTGCCATTGACAGCCGGAAGGCAGTAACTGTCAGCCGGATGGTAGGCGGGACCTGCCATTCGGTGGGAGCCAATCAGTATCGACCAACCTGGGCGCAACCAATCAGATATAACTGCACCCAAACGCCTCAGTAATGGTTGCGATTCATCAAACGGTAAGTTCAGAAATTGGTCATCGGAGTAATTAATGTTTTTTTGCGTTGTAAGTTTGATTTTAATTGGTATCTTGGTGAACGACTTGGTGTCTACTTTGGTTTAATTGTTCAATGAAATCTAATTAGTGGTAGCAACGTTGTTTGTGTACCTTGTTAGGGGCCTACCATTAACTTCAAATTACGTTTGACGTACCATTAAATATTAACGTTTGTTAGCGTGTTAACAGTCTATTGAATAATATAAAAGAATGTTGTTTGACTGGAATGATAGAAGATACATTTGCAACACTAACCATATATTTTTGCATGTTAAGTCTTTCAGGAGATTGTGTGATATACATTAACTTAAGAGTTCTTAAATAAGTTTTTTTTGCACTATTGAGGTGTGTTTTCTCTAATACTATGCATGTGCAGAACTGTTCTGTGTACCAGTTGAAGTTGTAAGCATGTGAATGCAAAACAATTTTTTTTTTTTTTTTTTTTTTTTTGTTATCTATACAAAATATAATGGACCGGTTCATAATTCCTTATAACTTTTAGGTCTAGTTTCACAGATAGGGCTTGGATTAAGCCAGGATTAGGCTGTAGTTAAATTTAGAACATTGAAGTAGCTTTTGTAAACATGCATTTAGAAAGGAAAAAAAACACATTACTGATGTGCATCTTGAGACAAAAGCATGGCACTGACACCTTTTTTTTATAGTTGCCAGATGCTGTCCTGTTGAAAATTCTTCTTTACGTGATCCTGGAGGAGGGGTGATGCTACATTACTAAGTCCGTCTTTGGTTTGTTCCAAATTCAGAAGTCTGCTGTACTGTATACAGACTCCTTTCGAAAGAGGGCACAATCCAGCTGGCTTGACTGAGTATCTTCTTTTACATATTTGATAAGAGGTTTAAAAAGGTGCCATAACATTACATTTCTCAGTTGCCATGTCTGAATGTTTATCTTTTGTAATAATGCTGTTTTCATGCTCCTCATCTCAATATACAGGTGGAACAAAATGGAGAACAAGTCTAAGCCATGTCAGGAATTCAACAAAATGTACACCCTGCAGACACTGCGACGAGGTTTACAACAACTGCTTACCAGGTGTGCAAATTATGCATGAAAATGTAACCACTGCTCTGTACATGACAAGATGCAATGGGAATAATCATTAATATGGCTGTGCATGCATGTCTACTGTTAATAAAGCAATTTAGGTATTAATGTCACCATTTTCTTATGAATAGTAAAATGCAGCAGCTAGAGTTCTTCCTAGAATCAGGAAGTATGACCGGATTAGCCCAGTTCTGTAAACCCTGTACTGGCTCCCTATCAAACATCGTATAGATATTAACATCTTCAATTTATATTAATCTGTTTCTTTCTTATTCGAAGGTCACTGCAGTCACCCGGATCCAGTACGTATCCAGACCAGATGGTGGATCAGCACCTAGAAAGGACCTCTACAGCCCTGAAAGACAGCGGAGACCAGGACAACTAGAGCCCCAGATACAGATCCCCTGTAAAGACCTTGTTTTTTTCTCCATTTTGTCACCGGTGGAGTTTTGGATCCTTGTCGCCTCTGGCTTGCTTCGTTGTGGTCACTTCATTTACAGCGATATCACTGACATGATTGCAAATGATTCCACAGATACTATTTAAACTGAACCGAGCTGAAGGATGACATCACTGAATTGAATGATAAACTGACTACAAACTAATGTAGTTTACTAATGTCCTTCTGCATTATTGACTGACACACTATTTTCCTATTTAATACTGTAAAGTTGCTTTGCTTTGATCTGTATTATTAAAAGCACTATATAAATAAACGATGCTTGACTTGACCATGTTGCAAGAGGAAAATGAGGGGAGATGCACATCCACCCTGGGTTTTACAGTGATTGGTGCAAGATGCTGGAGAAGTAACTCTGTATACCTCATCAGTTCTGATCTAAGAGTCTTGAAAATACCTCCGGATTGTTGTTAGTGATTCTGATTGATATTTTAGTCTGCGTGCTTACTGGATATATTTTATACGGTTTACATTGTAAAGCACTGACTTTGACAACTTACTAACCCAGTTACAAATTTAACAGCTACTTTATACTATATATATATATATATATATAGTTGTTTCTTGAAATGCTACAAATATAACTGCAAATTATGATTTTAAATAAAGGTCTCTGAGACTTCTCTCTTTTCAGTCATTTGTGTATATAGCCTATAATAAATATACAACATACACCCAGTAAGTGCCACTCTCGTATATAAATATAAATTGTTTTATTTCACACAAACAATGATACATGCATAAACATTCAGCTGGAAATTAACGTTTAGCAAAATGATCTTATTTCTTTGTTTATATTTGATCAATATTTTAAATCAAATAATATACAATACTGACCTTTATACTTATTTAAAAAAGTATTAAACATAATCATAAGTGTATATAATTATTTATTTGTCTTGTTGCCGCCGGCAGCCTCCTCCAATTTCCGGGTATTAGCGACAGCTGCCATCCGGTTTTATTGGCAGCCACTTCCTGCTGCCAGTGACAGCCACTTCCTGCTGACAGCTGCCGATTTTTCGCTGAACCCCCTCTCGCCAAAGCAGAACCGAGCAACAGTCTTTTGTTACTAAATGATTCATTTTTAAATGAGTCAATGATTCAGTGAGCCATTTATAAAACGGTTATCTCCTTCATTTATTGAATGAATCAGCCGTTTGAATGAATCGGTTGAATCAATGATTCACTTATTAAAACAGTGACTTGTCACCACCTACTGGTGGTTTAATTTCATATTTAAAACTATCATTGTATTTTTCCAACATTTCATATTTTGTATGTCAAAAAGGTAAAACATTAATCTAATAACAATTTATTCATTTGGACAGTTTGTTGATACTGATTTCATTTTAATAATAATAACAAACTCAATGTCTTATTATTCAAACGTAATGTATTGATCACGTGAGAATTCAACATAAATGTAGTCATCTACATTTCATCAGTTTAGGAAATCATTTTCCTTTATAAAGTTAAAGTGTAACAGCAATCAATTTAAGGCAAATATCAAAAAAATATACTGATTAAAGTAATACCTGATAAAGCACTGATGAGACCGTTTCAGAATAAATTACATTTGTGCCAAAAAACAAACAAACATTTTTTTTTTCCCCGGACAAGTGAATGATTGATTTACTTGTCCAAAGGACAAGCTCATGTAAAAGATTAATGTGAAGCCCTGTAATTAGCAATTTTATTGCTGTGAGTTTCATCCTCTTTAATATTCATTTTTGTAATGTTGTTATTTTTTGTCTTTTCCTCGTTGTTACTTTGCACTTAAAATGGTTTGAGATGGATAGAAATGCTATCGCTGAGTGAGTTTAGTCTTTTTCAAAATTCACATTCGCAGTGTAGATATATTGTTTGGTGTTTTTTCATTGATACAGTCTTATTAACTTTTAGTTTTTTTTTTTTTTTTTTTTTTTTTTTTTGATTAAATATTTTACCCAGTAGTGATATTGCTGTGAATTTTTTATGTTTTTCAATATTGGTTTTCAAAATGTACTTAATTATAAGTAAATATGCTTTAAAATCATAAGATGTGAACTCTAACAACAAGGTAAATTAGTGTTAGTATTTTCTAAGTATTAACTGTCCATATATTGCACTTGACAAATAAGCTATTGTGGCTTTTTTTGCTGAATATTTTATATATTTAAATATATATTTTTAAAACGTACAAGATTAGGCTAACTGAATATATGTGATATCAAATAAGGGTTAGCACAAATGTAATCTAAATGTAATCCAAAAGTAATCAGATTATGTTACCAAAAATGTGTAATCTAAGAGATTACCGTATATTACTGATTACAATTTCTTTCATGTAATCTGTAATCAGTAACTGATTACAATTCATAATTAATCTACCCAGCTCTGCTTACATATATAGGCCTAGCCACAACTCATTCAATAAAACAGGTATATGAGCCAGCTGTTTGAATATAGCCCATGGAAGTTTATGGGTTTGCTAGGTTGTACCAATGTGTAAAATGATGCCAATGAATGCACACCATGATTTATTCATAGTTACTATGAATCATTTACATTGAAATCCCTATCACAATCACCCAAAAGCATAAATTCTAAGGGGCTGTTATGGAACGCTCTGTTTAACTTCAGCTACTAACTTTTTCAGAAAATCGTGGTCATTTTATATTACCTGAACGATTGCCATGAAGCAAAACTGGACAAGTGCTTTGTCCAGGAAGTCGCCGGAGAAGAGCCCTTCATCCTTGAGTTGTCCAAGTTGCTGGATCCAGTGTTCAATCCCTTCTTTTCTCATTTGTCCCCACCAGCTCTCTATCCGCTGGTTTGCCATGCTTGTTCCTGTTATATAGCTCCTCTCTCCTGCTCTGTCATCTTCATCATTTCGACGCAAATACTGTTGGATGTCTCTTACCAAAGCATTCTCTGTACCCATGTCTGTGCGTAAAAGCCTTGGGTAACCGCCAGCCTGCTCTATTGCTTCAACAAAGTAGCTTCCAATAACTTTTGGATCACTGCTTGTGTAGGCTGCTCTTAGCCATATAATCCTACGGGAATATCCGTCTATGCATCCATTAATGCATATACCATATGGCTTGAGTTTGTCATAGGAATCTACATGCCATATGAAATTAGGCCCCTGTGAAAAATACTGCCTTCGTCTAAGACGTCGTCTCTGGCGAGCTTGAGAATTGACTGGGTCCAGCAAAGACAGAAGGATCCTTACGTCTTCTTTCCTGACACGGATGCCTTGTTCCAAACACTTCACATACATCCACCGGTATCCATGAAGTTGTCCAGGGCCTTCCAGTTGACTACATATAAAGTCGACAGCATCCTCTAAATTATCATATTGCCGACGATGTAATCCATTAACTTTCAATGTCTTCATTAACTGCCTTTTACTGACAATAATCCCTTGCAAAGCAAGTGTGTTCAGTATATCCTGGTAACGCATCCCTAAACTAAAATACAGCTTTATCAAACTCTCTCTATCCATAGCTATTAACCTACCAAGAAGAGCCTTATGGGTGGCAGATTTAGCGTGCATGCACTCGTGCTAGCGTGCATGCTTTGGGGAGAAAAGCTGCTCCATTGTGCATTCTCCTTTTATATACACTTATCTTGAGGCCACGAGTTAACTTATCTTGAGGCCACGAGTTAGCTTATCTTGAGGCCACGAGTTAGCTTATCTTGAGGCCACGAGTTAGCTTATCTTGAGGCCACGACTTAGCTTATCTTGAGGCCACGAGTTAGCTTATCTTGAGGCCACGACTTAGCTTATCTTGAGGCCACGACTTAGCTTATCTTGAGGCCACGACTTAGCTTATCTTGAGGCCACGAGGTAGCTTATCTTGAGGCCACGAGTTAGCTTATCTTGAGGCCACGAGTTAGCTTATCTTGAGGCCACGAGTTAGCTTATCTTGAGGCCACGACTTAGCTTATCTTGAGGCCACGAGTTAGCTTATCTTGAGGCCACGACTTAGCTTATCTTGAGGCCACGAGTTAGCTTATCTTGAGGCCACGAGTTAGCTTATCTTGAGGCCACGAGTTAGCTTATCTTGAGGCCACGACTTAGCTTATCTTGAGGCCACGACTTAACTTATCTTGAGGCCACGAGTTAGCTTATCTTGAGGCCACGAGTTAGCTTATCTTGAGGCCACGAGTTAGCTTATCTTGAGGCCACGACTTAGCTTATCTTGAGGCCACGACTTAGCTTATCTTGAGGCCACGAGTTAGCTTATCTTGAGGCCACGAGTTAGCTTATCTTGAGGCCACGAGTTAGCTTATCTTGAGGCCACGAGTTAGTATCTTGAGGCCACGAGTTAGTATCTTGAGGCTACGAGTTAGTATCTTGAGGCCACGAGTTAGTATCTTGAGGCCACGAGTTAACTTATCTTGAGGCCACGAGTTAGTTTTTCTTTTTTTTTTTGACAAAGTGGTTCCAGAAGGGCTCCGTATGCTGTAGATAATAGTTGTAATAAAAAAAAAACATATCAATGTGATTGAGAATGTAATTATATATTTGTTTTTTTAAGTTGAATAAATGTTTCATTGTCATATTTTGTCATGCTTTTTGTTCTGCTTTATGTGTCCACTCGGTCGTGGGCTCGTCCACCCTGTCATCTTGTTATTTTTAAATAATATTTAAAATAATAATGTAATCATACCTATATAATCCATTGTGCTAGGTGTGGGGGCAATAACATGCAAACAAAAAACTGCGTCCAAATATTCAAATATTTCTCCAAATAAGAAAAAATACATGTGCGAATTGTATGAGTTTCTTTAAAAAAACATTGTTTACATAAAATCTTTTATGTATTTATAATTTGAAAGCAAACAAATAACCCTGTTTAGGAAAGGGACATCATACCTTTCAGAAAATATAATTTGTATATGTGTTTATATGTCCACGACAGGGTGGACATATCTACGCTTTATGCTCTAAAAAATCGCCCATAATTAAAAAAAAAAAAAAACATTGTGGGAGCTCAGATAATATATTTATTATAGTATTTGAGTGTCTACTATTATGACATGACATAAAGTGAATGGTAAATTAAAATCAAAATGTGTGAGTATTGTGAGGGTTGAAAGGCACTCTATGGTGATATTGACCCATGTGCTAATAACAAATTCGATTTTGTGACTCATAACACCGTTTTGAATTGCCTGTCTCGCCGCTACAGATGTGCAGTCTTTCTACAGACAGAGCTGCTATAACGAGGAACATTTACCAGTCATTGAATGAAAGTTATCTAAAGCAAAACTCTGAGACTAGAGCACGTTTAAAAAACTATATTCGCCATTGTCTTGCGTTGCTCGCTCTCAGCGCTGAATGTCATGTCTGTCATTTCATATCTGCGTCAAGACACAAGCACGCCAACATTCAAGTTTTTCGTTAATTAATGTTACATTTATGCAAGTATCGTGGAAGTACGCACAGCCCGGCACGTAATCTGTAGGAGAAAAAAATAAAGTCAGTGGCGACGGTTTGCAATCCATCCTTTCAGTTCATAAACCGGCACGGTTTGTTATACCGAGGGAACAGTTTAAGAATCCTTGAGTACGGTTTATAAACCGACGGATTGTATGTTTTTCTCCTACATGTGACGTGCCGGGCTGCATATGAAAGTGAGTTAAAGGTCGCTCCCCAGATACTCGCGATCCTGAAGGCCGACGAGAGCCCCAGAGTGGTCGTGCTTCACGCTGGGGTTAACGACACCACGCTGCGGCAGACGGAGACGCTGAAGAGGGACTTCAGCAGCCTGATCGAGTCGGTTCGCAGCACGACGCCCCCGGCAACGATCATCGTGTCAGGACCACTGCCCACGTATCGACGAGGACACGAAAGGTTCAGTAGACTTCTTGGTTTAAATGAATGGTTGTTGTCATGGTGTAAAGAACAGAAACTGTCATTTGTTAATAACTGGAAGAGCGTCCTAGGCTGTTTCGCGCTGATGGATTACACCCAAGCAGAATTGGTGCGGAGCTGCTCTCTGACAACATCTCCAGGACACTTCGCTCCATGTGACTAGTAAGACAATTCTCAAATAAATATTATGATGAGTTTTGTTCCACCCGCTTAAATGATAGAAGTACTTGCACTGTAAAAACTATTAAGACTGTGTCTGTTCCCAGAATAGTGAGGTCAAAATATAAATATAATGTAGGATCTAGAAAAAATCTTATCGTAATTAAACCAGAAAAATGTAAAGTAAATGAACAAAAACAATTTTTAAGTTTGGGCTCATAAATATTAGATCACTAACACCCAAAGCAGTTATTGTAAATTAAATGATCACAGATAATAGTTTTGATGTACTCTGCTTGACTGAAACCTGGCTAAAACCAAATGATTATTTTGGTCTAAATGAGTCTACTCCACCAAACTACTGTTATAAGCATGAGCCCCGTCAGACTGGTCGTGGCGGAGGTGTTGCAACAATATATAGTGATATTCTCAATGTCACCCAGAAAACAGGATACAGGTTTAACTCTTTTGAAATACTTCTGCTAAATGTTACACTGTCAGACATGCAAAAGAAATCTAATGTATCTCTTGCTCTGGCTACTGTGTATAGACCACCAAGGCCGTATACAGAATTCCTAAAAGAATTTGCAGATTTCCTCTCAGACCTTCTAGTTACAGTTGATAAGGTGCTAATCATGGGAGATTTTAAGGTAACACTTTATAATAAGGTTCCATTAGTTAATGTTAGTTAACTACTTTCGTTAACATGAACTAAGCAAGAACAATCCTTCTACAGCATTTATAAGTCTTAGTTCATGTTAATTTCAACATTTACTAATGCATTATTTAAATCAAAAGTTGTGCTTGTTAACATTAGTTAATGCACTGTGAATTACCATGAACTAACAATGAATAACTGTATTTTCATTAACTAACATTAATGAAGATGAATAAATACAGTAATAAATGTATTATTCATTGTTTGTTCATGTTAATTAATACATTAACTAACATTAACTAATGGAACCTTATTCTAAAGTGTTACCGATTTTAATATTCACGTTGATAATACAAATGATACATTAGGACTTGCGTTTACTGACCTAATAAACACCTCTCAGACCTTCTAGTTATAGTTGATAAGGCGCAAATCATGGGAGATTTTAATATTCACGTTGATAATGCAAATGATACATTAGGACTTGCATTTACTGACCTAATAAACTCCTTTGGAGTCAAGCAAAATGTCACCGGCCCCACTCATCGTTTTAATCATACACTAGATTTAATTATATCTCACGGAATCGATCTTACTGCTATAGATATTGTATCTCAAAGTGATGATATTATATTTCCTTGTATCGTGCATGCTGCATATAACTGATATTAACTATATGTCTCAGCGTTACCGTCTGGGCAGAACTATTGTTCCAGCCACCAAAGAAAGATTCGCAAATAACCTGCCTGATCTATCACAACTGCTATTTGTACCCAAAAATACACATGAATTAGACGAAATGACTGACAACATGGGCACTATTTTCTCTAATACATTAGAAACTGTTGCCCCCATCAAATTGAAAAATGTTAGATAAAAACGTACTGTGCCATGGTATAACAGTAATACTCACTCTCTCAAGAAAGAAACTCGTAGTCTTGAATGCAAATGGAGAAAAACTAACTTGGAAGTTTTTAGAATTGCATGGAAAAACAATCCAAGGTATTTATTTAGCACAGTGGCTAAATTAACAAATTACCAGACACCACCTGATTCAAATATTCCACCAACGGTAAATAGTAATGACTTTATGAATTTCTTCACTGATAAAATAGATAACATTAGAAATACAATAGCGAATGTAGATTCTACAGCGTCTAACACTTCAGTTTCATCCATCGCACCCAAAGATAAACTGCAGTGCTTTACAACCATAGGACAGGAAGAGCTAAATAAACTTATCACTCTATCTATCTAAACCAACAACATGTTTATTAGATCCTGTACCCACTAAATTACTAAAAGAGTTGTTACCTGTAGCCGAAGAACCGCTTCTCAATATCATTAACTTGTCCTTATCTTTAGGTCACGTCCCAAAACCATTCAAGCTGGCGGTTATCAAGCCTCTTATTAAGAAACCAAAACTAGATCCTAGTGTACTGGCAAATTATAGGCCTATTTCAAATCTTCCATTTATGTCAAAAAAATCTGAAAAAGTTGTGTCTGTTCAATTGAGCACCTTCCTGCATAAAAATGATCTGTATGAAGAATTTCACTCAGGTTTCAGGCCCCATCATAGCACAGAAACTGCACTTGTTAAAATTACAAATGACCTGCTCCTTGCGTCAGATCAAGGCTGCATCTCATTTCTAGTCTTACTTGATGTTAGTACTGTGTTTCACACCATAGGTCATGACATACTCATAGATAGATTACAAAACTATACAGGTATTCAAGGGCAGGCTCTAAGATGGTTTAGATCCTACCTGTCCGATCGCTACCATTTTGTTTACTTAAATGGGGAGTCATCTCATTTATCATCAGTAAAATATGGAGTGCCACAAGGATCCGTCCCCTTAGAAGGTCCCCTTCTATTTTCAATATACATGTTGCCCCTTGGTAATATTATTAGAAAATACGGAATTAGCTTCCACTGTTATGCTGATGATACTCAGCCATATATCTCAACGAGACCAGATGAAACTTCAAAATTATCTAAGCTAACATAGTGTGTTAAAAATGTAAAAGATTGGATGGCAAATAATTTTCTCCAATTAAATTCAGATAAGACAGAGATATTAATTATTTGACCAAAAACACTTCACAGAATCTTGTAGATTACAATCTGCAACTAGACGGATGTACTGTTACTTTCTCTACAGTCAGAAATCTGGGTGTCATATTAGACAGCAATTTGTCTTTTGAAAATCATATTTCCAATGTTACAAAAACTGCATTCTTCCATCTTAGAAACATTGCCAAGCTACGAAACATGTTATCTGTTTCTGATGCAGAAAAGCTAGTTCATGCATTCATGACCTCTAGACTGGACTATTGTAATGCACTTATTGGTGGTTGTCCTGCTTCGTTATTAAAAAGGTACAGGTAGTCCAAAATGCAGCAGCTAGAGTCCTTACAAGGTCAAGAAAATATGATCATATTACCCCAAATTTACAGTCTCTGCATTGGCTACCTATTAAGTTCCATATCAGTTACAAATGATTACTTACCTATAAGGCCCTAAGCTCCTGCGTACCTAACTAGCCTTCTACCAAGCTACAACCCATCACGCACCCTAAGGTCACAAAACGCTGGACTTTTGGTAGTTCCTAGGATAGCAAAGTCCACTAAAGGAGGTAGAGCTTTTTCACATTTGGCTCTGGAATAGCCTTCCTGATAATGTTCGGGGTTTAGACACACTCTCTCTGTTTAAATCTAGATTAAAAATGCATCTCTTTCGCCAAGCATTCGAATAATGTATCTTAAATTGTGAGTGCAGTTGCATCTGATCAAATGTGCATTTTTTATTCATAAGCTTGGGTTAAACTAATTTTAGTTTGTTGGATCAGCAGCTATGCTAATGATGTCTCTATTTTGTTTCTATGTTTTTGCCACAGGATTTACATCCCGTGGTAACTAGGATTTACACAAGCTCCAGTCTGGATCCAGAACACCTGAGAAGAGATGATGCTGACCCTCAGAGGACCTCAGATGATGCTAACCCTGAATCAACAACAGAACTAACAAATATTGCTACAAGTGTGACTGCATCATATGACAATTATTAATTAATAATATTAATAATGTTCATCGTCTAGCTGACTACGTCTTGTATTAATTTTTTCTAAAAATCCTGTCAAACGTGCACAAACTGACAGTCACCACCATAAGCTACTATAACATAAACATAATTTTCTGTAAAGTTGCTTTGTAACGATTCGTATTGTAAAAAGCGCTATACAAATAAACTTGAATTTAATTGAATTAAAATTATGTACAGATGTAATACTTGAATAAAAGTTGTAAAAATACAAAGGTTTTTAATAATCAGATAATAAATACTTAAATTGTTTCAGGCCTCCATGTGAATATTGCACAATGATTCATTTAATTGACCCTAGAATGAAGGCTACACAGCAAAAATTGGAGAGTTGAAATTTCAGTGTTAAACATTTCGGAGTTGATTTCAACACCCAAAAAGTAATTTAAACACATTCAGAGTAAAATGGTGTTTGGTGTTGGAGTTATTTCACAGAGTTGATCATCAGTGTTAAACAAACTCCATAGAGACGTAATTAGACTCCGCCCACGCATTTCCAATCGTCGCTGGTGAAATCCATGAAGACGTCGCCATTATCCTCGTGTGGCTTTGAAAGGTAAGTTAAATTTAATCATACTTTTACATTTATGATTGGTGCTTATTCAGTAGAGAATGTACAACATAACGTGCTATGGAGCACTGCGCATAAAAGTATATTATTGCTTATTAAAATATTGCTTATTACTTATAAAGCCCTGAATGGTTTAGCACCTCAGTATTTGAATGAGCTCCTTTTACATTATACTCCTCTACGTCCGCTACGTTCTCAAAACTCAGGCAATTTGATAATACCTAGAATATCAAAATCAACTGCGAGCGGCAGATCCTTTTCCTATTTGGCGCCTAAACTCTGGAATAACCTACCTAACATTGTTCGGGAGGCAGACACACTCTTGCAGTTTAAATCTAGATTAAAGACCCATCTCTTTAACCTGGCATACACATAACATACTAATATGCTTTTAATATCCAAATCCGTTAAAGGATTTTTAAGCTGCATTAATTAGGTAAACCGGAACCGGAAACACTTCACATAACACCGTACTTTCTACATCATTAGAAGAATGGCATCTACGCTAATATTTGTCTGTTTCTCTCTTGTTCCGAGGTCACCGTGGCCACGAGATCCAGTCTGTGTCCAGATCAGAGGGTCACTGCAGTCACCCGGATCCAGATGGTGGATCAGCACCTAGAAAGGACCTCTACTGCCCTGAAAGACAGCGGAGACCAGGACAACTAGAGCCCCAGATACAGATCCCCTGTAAAGACCTTGTCTCAGAGGAGCACCAGGACAAGACCACAGGAAACAGATGATTCTTCTGCACAATCTGACTTTGCTGCAGCCTGGAATTGAACTACTGGTTTTCGTCTGGTCAGAGGAGAACTGACCCCCCAACTGAGCCTGGTTTCTCCCAAGGTTTTTTTCTCCATTCTGTCACCGATGGAGTTTCGGTTCGGTTGCCGCTGTCGCCTCTGGCTTGCTTAGTTGGGGTCACTTCATCTACAGCGATATCATTGACTTGATTGCAAATAAAAACAGACACTATTTCAACTGAACAGAGATGACATAACTGAATTCAATGATGAACTGCCTTTAACTATCATTTTGCATTATTGAGACACTGTTTTCCAAATGAATGTTGTTCAGTGCTTTGACGCAATGTATTTTGTTTAAAGCACTATATAAATAAAGGTGATTGATTGATTGATTAAAATTTGGAGGCGAACGCACACACACAGCTTAAGTTATGTTAACGTACATCGTGGCAATGGTTTATTACACTTTTCGATTTAACTAAAACAAGAAATCAAATTATTACAGCGTTGTCACGGTTCGTGAATGCACCGTCTCCAGCTGTAGTCATGTTACGTCATGTTGATTGTTTCCTGTGGGTGTGGCCGCTGATCGCCTGATCAGCGGCAGGTGCGGCTCGTTCTATCAGACTATATAACGCCCTGTCTTTCGTCTCCTGTTTGTCTGATCGTTGTTTGTAGATCCTGGTGTTTGATGTCGTGTTCGTGTTGTTCCTGCCTTGCTTTGTCGCCGTTCTGTCGGATCCTGTCTTCACGCTCGGAATACACTCACCACCATTGGATTATCACCACTGTCATCGTCGTCAGCGCACTCTACGTCTCAACTCACCAGTCTGTGCTGCCATCGTGGTTCCTGCGTCACTCTCCGGCCTTCCATCATCATCATACTATCAATAAACTTCCTTGTACTTGCATTTGTCTCCTGTCCTCCATAACTACCGTCACAAGCGTGGCCTCTAATAAATTAAAATGATTTACCGAATTAATAAAACGAACGATCTTTAACAAAGCCTCATTTATTGCCACAATTGCCATCGTCAACGTGATTAGCTTCATTAGCTAGCTAAGTTACTGAATCTATGTAACTTAAATCTTAGCTGTCTGTGTGTGTGTTGCGATGTGTGTGTCGCTTTAGGTCACATTTAAAAATAAATAAATAATTTATTAATAATAATTAAATAATTCTTAAAATAAATGTGTGAAATAACTGGCACTGGTAGAAAAAGTATGGTGTATCAAATATGTAAATTGTGATATTACAAAGGAAACGATGTGACGTGCATCTATCCATAAAGTATAATTTTTTTCTTCTTTTTTTTTACAACGATTTACAAGGCCAAACGCTTTTGCATGTTCCAGGTAAAATGTTGGTCCAGATCAAGTACAACGAACAGCAGAAGTATGTGAAGCTGGATTGCATTGAAGGGAGGTTTGACTTCATGCAATTTCAAGTCAAAGGTTTCTTTTTTTTCTTACTCATTTAAAATAACTAAACTAAGAATTTGATTAAAATCCGATAAATCCTGTGTATTGTGTTGTTGCCTCATTTCTGTATTTGCCTTTATCATATAATATTCTGTAGAAGGGTATACATTGGAAAAAAGAAAAATAATGCATATTTACATTTTGCTTGCATCATAAAGATATATATGTATTCAAATCAGTCATTTGTTGTGAAGCAAGAAAGCTTGTCAACTTAAAAATCTTTTTTTTTTCAGTCATTGAGAGATTTTGTTTGCCACCTGATGCAAAAGTAACATACAGGGATGCAACAGGGACAGAAGTCGATGAAGAAATATTCAGTGACCTCATTGGACAAGGCAATGTGGTGCTGACTGTTTTCTCAAATGACGGTGAGCTTTATTGAATGTTTAAGAAGTTGAGTTATCAAGCAACTTAGGCTAAATATGATACATTGCCCGTTTCTGATTCTTATGCTGGTCAAAACAATATTTGTAATATTTGAATACTTTAATTATTTAGAATTTTCAGACTCTTTTTCTTCCACATCTGAGAAGTCTGACAAAAGCAACAGTTCAAGTGCATCGACTATAATCTTAGATGAGGTCCCTAACAAGAGACAGAGAAAAGAGGACACATCTGCACTGTCTGCAAAGCAGGTTAGAACAAAGTTTTTATGTGATTCTCCTTAAGGTTCTGTTCACCCAGAAATGAAAATTATCCAAAATATAGAAATATATTTTTTAACCCTTCTGAGTCTGTGGTAATTAGTGAATCACCAAGGTCGTTTTTTTTATTTTAGTTTATTATTATATATTTTTTATTTTTAGTTGGTCGAGGATGTTCTTGAATTGAAGTCTGGTGGTGAAGCAGTACTACAGGAGTATCAAGAAACAGAAACCCTTACAGATGCCACCAGAAGACAAATGATCAACATTCTGGTGGCTCACATGATTGATACACATGGGTATTTTTATTAAAAAAATTTATGAAACATAACTGCATGACCATTGTATAAATTTAGACTAATTTGATATCTTCACTTAGGCAACTCCCTACTAAAGCCATCAGAGAACAGTATGCTCTTGGCATAGTGATGATGTTCCCTTCCCTCAGAGATCCTTATTCCAAGAAAGGATATGTAAGTCATCATCTGCATGACCCTTTCATTTTATAATTGCAATGTTATGATATCTGTGACATAGAAATTTAATTATTTTAAGGAACACTTTTATGATGCTGCAAGCAACACAGGATACATTGCTTGGCGTATGAAGATTAGACGAGGATCTTCGCCACTAGACAGCCCTCATGATGTTTCTCCAGGAGGCCCAAAATGCCAAAGGGCTACTAATTTTGAAGGGCAACTTGATGGGGATGCTTGCAGAGAGGCCATTTCTTTGCTCAGCCACACTACAGAGAAGTCCCTAATATTCCAAAAGATGAGAGAGACCTTTCAGCATCGCCAGAAGCTTGTTAAAGATCCAGGCTCTAGTGTTGATATCCTCTCCACCTTCCCAAGATTCCTAGATACAAAAGGCCTGGTAAGTTTGGAATAACATTTTTTCAAATGCATGTAATTTGAGAATATTGTTTATAGTTTAATATCATCTTAAAGGTTGATCAAGACTTCACTCTCCTGTTTGACACCGAGACATCCTCCAGGCTGCTTCAGAAGTGGGACACGTTCTTCAGGCCAAATGTCATTAGAGAGGCCAAGCAACTTACTTCAACAGCAGAGCTGAGTCAGTTGTTGCTCTCAGCAGAATGTCCTAAAGAAGTGACCTTCATGAAACAAGTAAGTTGTATTTGATTTGCTTGTTTTTACAAACTGCTATATTTGCAGTTTGCATGTTTGCAGTAACAATATTTGTTTTGATGACAAAAAATATTAAAATGAGTAAACTTCAGAACCTATGAGATTGGATGTTTTCCGGATTACTAACAAATAAATAACTTGCACTACATAAAATCTTTAAAAAGACTACATTAACCAGGTGAATGTTTAAAATGCTTTGTATTTTTAAACTTAAAATATTTCATTTGAAGGTTTAGATTAATTAATTAAAAATTTCATGTGAATTTCATCTCTAGTCTACGACCAGGAAATGGCATCCCTTCTTTTACTGATACATCTCCTTCCACCATCACCAGGAGGACCGAAGTCTCCAAAAATCAGTGCATGTGATGCTGCTGAAAGACTTGTAATCTTTTATAAGGTATTGCATTTTAATATTGTGTTTTGGTAGCTCTACATGGAGATTTAAAATCATTCATATGCATTATCATATTGCACTAGCTATTGATTTCTTTGAAAAGTCTCTTATACAGTTGTTTTCCCTGTCTGGACATTATGTTTGTGTCTAATATTCAATGTTCATTTCAACTTTAGTCATGCTGCAGTTTGGAGGAGCACCTCAACAACATCCAGCATCAGCATCCCTACCTCCTTGCTGTTGGACGCCAGAAAAGCAAGACTGAGTGCTTCTACATCATCTTGGATAAGCATCTCATCCCATGCCAGGCAAACCGCTCCCTTGGAGCATTTGATGAACTTTTCAAGGCACATTTTGTGTTCAATTTATCCTATGATAGTGCACTTCTAAGCTTTTACACATTCCTGCAGACAACAGTGTATAACATTGATGTAGGTAAGATGAAGGAGTCTCCCAGGGTTAGAGATTTGAGAGCCAGACTGCTCAACCAGACAGTAACCTTAACTTAAAGTCGGGCAGTATGATGTTGACAGAATTCTGATCTGTTTTATTTGTCAAAAAGAGCACCCAGAGAGTCAACAGTTGATTTCCCATTTAAGAGGTGAACATAGTTATTATCCTGGATCTAAGTTCAAATTAATTTGTTCTCAGCAAGGTTGTAGGCATCAGTTCCAAACATATGCAGGTTTTCGTAAGCACCTTAATAGTGTTCATAGCAGCATTCAGCTGATTGCTCCAACTTCAACTGTTGGATGTTCCTCAAGTGAGCCAGTGGCAAGCTCATCTCATGCTTTGGAGGACCTTATGAATCCCCAGCATTTATCTCCTTGTTCCAGTGCTTTATCTGATAACAATGATTCAGGGCTTACTAAAAATTCAACTAAAGAATTGTGTGAATCCATTGTGGCCAAAATACAAGCAAGTGAGATTTCAAACAGTTTGGTGTCCTCAATTATGGGAGATTTAGAGGAGCTAACAGATGAGCTTAACTCTCAGGCAAAGCATAACATACTTTCTGCTTTGCCTACAAATGACCCCTACAAAACTGTAATAAATGAATCTTTTGAAAAATTAGAAAACCCATTCACAAATTTGAATACAGAATGGAAACGTAATAAATACTTTAAAGAAAAATGGGGAGTTGTAGAGCCCAATGAGATAACATTAGGTGTGCGGTATGACAACAAATTGAATAAGAAATCTGGTACTTATGACCAAGTTCCAGTGAATGATACTTTTATATATGTGCCAATTTTAGAAACATTGAAATTCATGTGCAGAAATCCAGACATTTGTGATCTCCTAAGGAAAGATTGTAGATCAGAGCCTGACACTTTTACAGATTTTAGCGATGGAAGTTATTTTAAATCCCACCCTTTATTTACAACAAAAAGACATGCATTACAAATTCAAATATACTATGATGATTTTGAAACCGCTAACCCCCTTGGCTCCAAACGTAGTATCCACAAAATTGGCTGCCTTTATTTTATTGTAAGAAACTTGCCTCCAAAATTTAACTCAGTTCTGATGAACATTCATTTGTTAGCACTTTTTCACACACAAGATGTAAGAAAGTACGGTTTAGATGTTATACTGGATCCATTGATAAATGATATAAAAATACTTGAAAGCCAAGGATTAAGTCTATCATTCTCAGATGAGCAGATATACGGCACCATCGCACAAATCACTGGTGATAATCTAGGAATGCATTCAATTCTTGGTTTTAATGAGTCATTTAATAGCCATCATTTCTGTCGCCTTTGTTTAATTGAAAAGAATGATTCTCAAACAGTATACAGTGAGGATGATCCTAAGGTGGTCCTTCGTGGACAAGAAATCTTTGAAATACATTGCAAGTCTCTCCATGAAAACCCACAATTGAGGTCACTATATGCTTTGAAAAAAAAAAATCCATAATTAATACACTGAAGTACTTTCATGTTAGCAATAACTACTCATTTGATATAATGCATGACCTTCATGAGGGCGTGGTTCAATATGAAATCAAATTGCTTTTTGGACATCTCACACAAAACTTTATATCTGAAGAGGATTTACTTTCAAGGATTTATTCTTTTGATTATAAATTTTTAGAACGGAAAAATCGTCCCACAAAGGTTATTTTGGATAGTGCTGGTAATAGCATTGGTTTAAATTCCATTCAGACATTATGTCTTGTGAAAAATCTCCCACTTTTGTTAGGAGACATTGTTCCTTCAGGAAACAAACACTGGAGTTTGTTGCTTATGTTACTTCAAATAATGAACATTGTGTTTTCACCTTGTCTCACTTCAGGTTTGACAGTGTATTTGAAGCACTTGATCGCTGACCATCACAAACTATTCAAGTACTTGTATCCTCATAAAAATTTGATTCCTAAACATCATTATATGATACATTACCCTTCTTCTATAAGGAAAATTGGCCCCTTATTATATATGTGGTCAATGAGGTTCGAAGCCAAACATAAGATGTTCAAAGATTTTTTTTTTTTAAATTTCAAAAACATATTAAAATCATTAGCTAAAAAGCATCAGATGGCCATTGCGTACCATTGGGAAACCTTCACCCTCAAACATAATGAGTTTGGGCCAATTAAACCATTTTCCATAGGGAATGAGGTCAGCAATCAAATGCTTGAAATGTTCGTATCAAAAGATGTTTTCTCAGCCAGTTGGGTTAAAGTTGATGGTGTAGAATATAGAGCTGGACTTGTGGTGTGCAGTGCAATAGAAAGTGAAATGCCAGTCTTCTGTCAAATAAGTGATGTACTTTTGGTTGAAAATTGCATTCATCTGTTGGTAAACAAACTATTTACAGAGAATTTTGATGAACATCATCATGCATTCAGAGTAGTACAAAGTGAGGAAAGGTGTATTATCAAAATGTCAGAAATTCAATTCTATAAGCCATTTGATATTCAAAGTCCATACAGTGTTGTGGATGAAAGTTTGTATATCATACCTTCTTTTGTAATGTTTTAATTCGACTTCAAAATGCACTACAAGTGAGAATTACAAATAAACAAGTCAGTGGCAAATATTTTGTGTGCTGTTGTTTATATAACATTATTTTGTAGATCTTTGAGACCATACAGATTTAACCACCTTAAACATGCAACTCTGAACAGTGTTGTTTTTCTGTATCTCTTCTAGTGTCATTTTAACACTTTATTTGGAGTCAAATTAGGAACTCTGGCATTGTGTTAAATATTTAACTATTTTGAAAGTGTTATTTTAACTCTGGAGAGTGTGGAGCTATATAAACTCTGAAAAAGTGTTGAAATCAACTCTTTGAGAGTTAATTTAACACTGGACTTTTTGCTGTGTATATAAAAAATTAAAAAAATAAAGTTCATGATTTGACACACATTTTATAGACAGTTCTCATCATACTCATAATTAGGGGTAATCACAATTGTTTCACTACATTTACTTATCTAAATAACTGAAATAACAGTTTTTTTAATCATTTTTCAAAAGAATTGGCCCCGTCTTCTGCAGTGTGAAGTGAAGGAAGCTCTTGTGAGTCTGATGACTCTGAGTGTGAGTGATGGAAGGCCTTCAGGATGGAAGGCCTGAAGATTACGCCAGAAGTGTGAGTCTGTCTCATTTATATGTTATTCTGTGGGCAGTAGAAATTAAAAACGCACAAATGAATATGAAAAATTAAAGTATAACTGGGCAGGCACACAATTTTAGTTCATGTTCACACCTGGAATTTACTAATTACTAATTTAAGATATCAAACTGCAAAAAGATAAATGGTTTGTTGACCAAAAAATTGGAAAATTGTCATAATTTCTCAGTCTCTGTCATTCCAAACCTGCAAAACTTGCATTCATTTTCAAAACACAAATGAAGATATTAGTGCTGCAACGTCGCGTCAACGTCATCGATTACGTCGAGTACAAAAATACGTCGACGTGCGTGAAATGGGTCGACGCGTCACACTGTTTACATCTCGCTTAATGGCATACTGGGAATGGAGAAAGTTGCATTCTATCACAAAAACAGAGACCGCTGTTATCAAAAATATGGGAATAGTTTAAACAAAGGCCAAATAAAATGGCCCTTTGTAAAACTGATATGGTGTACCACGGCAGCACAACTGCGATGCATGAGCACCTCAGAGGAAAACATCCTGGCACTCTCCGGTGTTACGGTTTAACTGGTTAAATTGCTGCTGAAGTAAGGATCAAATAAAAAATAAAGTAAGTCTTTGTTGGCTCGGGTTTCGAACATGTGCTAGGGGCTGCTCACATATCGCGCCTATACACGCGTGGAAAACGCTAGTCGCGTCGCTTTCTCCTTCTTTCCAAAGCGCTCAGGCAGTTGTGCCCCTGGGGCATCTGCCGTTGCTAGGCAACCATGAAGTGCTCTCTCCATGAATACGCAGAAATTTCCGCAAAGGATAAATGGATTTGCAGCACTAAAAATCACTTGCAGTAGCTCTACTACTAAATTTATTTCAAAATGGCAATCCATATACAGCTATGATCAGCAGTTCATTCATCTTAGCTGAGCTTTCAACGTTGTTTTGGGAAAGGATGAAGCTGATTGGTTAGTTCTTGTCACATGACCCGCGATGCGCTTGCAGCATTCTGAAAAGTTGAGATGTTTTTAACTCTAACTCGATGCGGTGTGGACGCGCCTGTTTTCACGTGCACGTCACTTCCATTATGAGCGCGCATACCACACGCCTACATTGGAAATAACGAACTTGAGCGCGCAAAAGACGCGATATGTGAACAGCCCCTTAAAAGGCAACAAACCACCGAGCTACCCCGAATCAGCCAGAATCAGCTCCAGATCTCTGGAAACCATGCTAAACCATAGCAGAACCCTGACTACATTTTATGGTTTGTGATGCTAAAGAACATTTCATGACATCTCAGACTGTAAATTTGTGTCTACTGTGGTTTAATTATAATCGCTATCATAAACTCATATTTACCAAAGTAAAATTATTTTCTTTGCCTCTTTATTTTTATATACTGTAAAAACTTCAACCACATTGGTTGAAAATGAATAAAGGTTGAAATAATATATTAGAAGTTATACTTATATTTTTTTGTAAAGTTATCCAAAGGATTCATTAGCTAATCAAAAAGAACACTAGATTAATTATTTATTGTAATAAAAATAATCATTAGAGTAGTCGACTAATCGAAAAAATAATCGTTAGATTAGTCGACAGAAAAAATTATCGTTAGTTGCCGCTCTAGAAGATATTTTGAATGAAATAATTTCCTTCCATCGACAGTCTACACCACTACCACTTTAATACTTTATATTCAGTCGTGTTACATAGATAACAAAAGGCTGAGTAAACTGATTAAATGTTCATTTTTAACGAATCCTGTAATAAAAGTATATGGCCATATGTGGCACCCAAGATGCGTTCTAATGCCAGGTTGTGAACAGAGCCACTGTGTGACTACACAATCAACTTAGCAGAATGGTTCCTGAGAGAGATGTTGTCATTAATTTTTGTTTTGTTGTTGTCATTGTTTTTTTCTTTCTTTTGAAGAAGCCAAGTTCCTGCTTCTCCCAAGACCTTCAAGGACCCAATTGACTTCTGAATCAGCTGTAAAGGATGAAGAAACCGATTGTCTAAGGTTAGACTATATTTCAGAATAAGAATATCTATATTTTGCTGTAACTGTAGTCTGTGTTCATGCATTTATTTTATTTATTTTGCGTATTTTGTCATATATTTTTATCTAGAATGGACAGCGATATTGTATCCATTGGTCTCCTACTTCATACGATTTCCACATCATCACAAGGCTGCAAGGGACCTGGAAAAATGTCATCCTGTCAAGCTGAAAAACATCTTCAAAAGTGTACATTTGGAGATTTCTGTCACTTCCTATTGTCTGCCTCAAAATATTGCCAGATGGGTGGTATATGAAAAACACATTTAATATAAATAAAATCAGTTGGAAAGGTGACCTTGACTGTTACTTTTCTCTTTTATCTGCAGGCATTAACAAGAACAGCTTGATTGCTGAGAAGAGGCAACGCAGTCATACCTGCTCGCTGATGAGACAACCAGGAACATCATTCATGGATGCTACACAACTCAAATCTACATGTAATATTTGTTCATGTCTAGGTAAATTTGATGATGTTGTGTTTTATTAACTATTTTATGTTTCTGTGCAACACTTAATGAATGTAACTAATTAACCTCTACACATCTGGTATATGCTTTAAAGTTGCCAGTTTGCCCATTTGTTCAATAAATGTTGAAATGTATACATCTGTCTGAAGACTCTAGATTTTATGTCTAATCTTGTACATTAACTTTATTTTTAACATAATAATTAACTTTTTTTTTTTGCACTTTAAAGAGGGCTTAATTAATAACACTTAAAACAACCTCTGGTGTGTATGCATGTATGTACATACACACATATATATATATATAATGTATGTATGTATGTATATATATATATATATATGTGTGTATGTATGTATGTATGTATGTATATATATATATATATATATATATATATATATATATATATATATATATATATACATACATACATACATACATACACACATATATATATATATATATACATACATACATACATTATATATATATATATGTATGTATGTATGTATATATATATATATATATATATATATATATATGTATGTATGTATATATATACATATATACATATACATATATATATATATATATATACATACATATGTCATATCAAGGATTGTACCCTTTTTGAAGGGTCCATTTGTGTACCGTTAAATAAAGGTAAAAAATTGCCACCACAATGGTCTCTTAATCAGCATAAAATCAGGGTCTCACCCCAATTAATTTAGTAATTTAATTTTGAAATCTGAAAAGTGAAATTAAATTTACTTCAAACCTGCACTTACCAGAAATGATTCTATCAGCGTCAGAAATTTTCTTTCCCATTAGGGGCAAACTATTTTTATTAACCATTTAACATGCCGAATTAGGCCTACATACAAACCCCGATAACAAAAAAGTTGGGACATT
This sequence comes from Carassius gibelio, assembly GCF_023724105.1. Classification (NCBI taxonomy): domain Eukaryota; kingdom Metazoa; phylum Chordata; class Actinopteri; order Cypriniformes; family Cyprinidae; genus Carassius; species Carassius gibelio. The sequence goes on from NC_068388.1 coordinate 16,418,758, forward strand.
GTGAATAAAAACAGAATGCAATGATGTGGAAGTTTGAAATGTCACAATTTTATTCAGAATACAACATAGATGACGTATGAAATGTTTAAACTAGTGGTGGGCCGTTAACAACGTTAACGTGCTGCATTAACGCGAGACTCTTATCTGTTAATCTATTCTCAAAGTTGGGTTGGGAGATGGGTCTATACTAAGCAAGCTATGATGACTTTCACCTTGATATTTTATATAACCGACTGGCTGAGGCCAGCCTAAAAAGATGCTCAGGACAGTTGACGGGCCACTGCTGGGCATCGTTACGAAAGCTTTTTAACGTGTTTTAAGCTGTGCCGCTTGTTGATTTAAACATTAAAGCATCCAAACACAAGACGCCAAAAAGCTGAACAAAGCAGTTAGTTACTCGCGTGGTCGGTGCACACGAGAGAGAGAGCCGCGTATCACGGACAGCGACACTGAACCGAGCTCTCATCTGCCAAGTTCTCCTCGAAGTCCCTCCTGCACCTGAACGAACAAATACAAATCGCAGTTTGAACAAACAAAAATATGTGAAAGAGCCCAATTCAGTACTCGCGGTGTTCTGGTGTTCAGGGCTTAATTTTTTATTAATAAAATGCTTTGCTTTGGATTTGAAATATTTTTCACAGATTTTCTAGCACCATCAGATTCCAGATTTTCAAATAGTTGTATCTCAGACAAATATTGTCCTCCTAACAAACCATACATCAATGGAAAACTTATTTATTATTATTATTATTATTATTATTATTGATATAAAAATCTAAAAAATAAAATAAAAACAATTACCCTTGTAACTGGTTTTGTGGTCCAGTTTCACAAATATGCTTGAATAATTACATTGTCTACTTTTTATGGTACATAGTCTCTATTCACTTCGAGTCATATTAGATAAGAGGTTGTAGCAATTCCATTCGGATATGGATATGTAAACACTTACCACTGACAGTTTTATCTGGTTTATGTCACTGATCTCCTCAGCCAGGTATTTCCATACACTTAGGAGGCATTTATTTCCTATAAGGTGTGACCTCTTTTCTTCAGCTTCTGAGACAGACACTCTTGTTTTGAACACACACACACGCACACATATAAACAAAAATTGAAATTCAAGAACTGATGGACTAATCTCAGACTTTAAATCTGACCACTCTCAAGAGGAAATTAAGTAGCATATGTGACCTGTGCTGGCAAAGTTAGTCACAATGAGCAAGAATCAGTTGAGGTTTTTTTTCTCATTAAAAAGTCCTTCAAAATGATGTACAACTTGCTGAAATCTGACAAAAAAATTACTGAGCTACGGCCGTTTGAAGTTGAAAGAGTTGGCAAAGTCAACTCTTTTCTATTTTATAAACGTTCCAAACAAAAATCACTGAGCAACATTGCATCTTTACCTGCAGCTCTTTTCTTAATAATAATTCACTTTTTTATTTTACATCCAAACAAAAGAATTCAAGTAAGAAAAACAAATAATCAAATGTAAAATCCCTTTATTCATTGCAAATAAATGTATTATTAAAACTATAAAAGCAGTTCAATTAGTCATTCTGTGTATACAGGTGCTGGTCATATAATTAGAATATCATCATTTCAATTCAAAAAGTGAAACTTGTATATTATATTCATTCATTACACACAGACTGATATATTTATTTATATCTGACAACTAAAGAAAATCCCAAATTCATTATCTCAGAAAATTAGAGTATAACTTAAGACCAATACAAAGAAAGGATTTTTAGAAATCTTGGCCAACTGAAAAGTATGAACATGAAAAGTATGAGCATGTACAACACTCAATACTTAGTTGGGGCTCCTTTTGTCTGAATTACTGCAGCAAAGCACTGCTCAGGTGTTATGAGTGCCCAAGTTGCTCTGATAGTGGCCTACAGCTATTCTGCATTCTCGGGTCTGATATATCACTACTCAGCAGCAGTCCAGTCCTTTTTGAAGCGAGACACTTCTGGTTCTGTCTGTTGTTCAAGAGTGTTTTGACACAAGGAATGCGACAGCTGAAACCCATGTCTTGCATACGTCTGTGTGTAGTGGTTCTTGAAGCACTGACTCCAGCTGCAGTCCACTCTTTGTGAATCTCCCCCACATTTTTGAATGGGTTTTGTTTCACAATCCTCTCCAGGGTGCGGTTATCCCTATTACTTGTACACTTGTACAAAACATATTTTCCTTCCCTTTGCCTCTCTATTAATGTGCTTGGACACAGAGCTCTTTGAACAGCCAGCCTCTTTTGAAATGACCTTGTGTGTCTTGTCCTCCTTGTGCAAGGTGTCAATGGTCGTCTTTTGGACAACTGTAAAGCCAGCAGTCTTCTCCATGATCAGGGTTTCCGCGGGTCCATAAAAAGTCATAAAAAGTCATAAATTTAACAATAAGAATTTAAGCCCATAAAAGGTCATAAGAACATCTGGATTTTCCATACAAGGTCATAAAAAAAATTTAGCCACGTCTTAAATTGATATGCTAGTCCATTAATTTGTTCTTCCATCAAAATGCGCTAGCAACGGCATTCATTTTTTTCACCTGTTGTAGTTCTGTATGAGGAATCTGGGTGGTATCACACTGGTATCACAGCGTTCCAGAACTACAAGGTCCATGCAGCAGCATACAGACTTGTCAGAAGGACTTTCACAGAAACCCACGCGAACTCCGAACATACTGAGTGTCATACTGAGTCACTGCTTAGCTTAATTGAAATCATCCTGTCTATCACAATGGTAAAATGTGCCTTTAACGATCCATGGCTCGAAGACAGTGCATTTAGTAGCTGGCTCAAGCCCGTCGCTAACACTCGGTATCAAGCAGCCAAACACAAGACGCGGAAAAGCTGAACTGAGTAGCTCGGTGCGGAGAGAGAGAGCCGCGTATCACGGACAGTCCCTCCTGCACATGAACGAACAAATACTAAATCGCAGTTTTGAACAAACAAAAGGATGTGAAAGAGCCCAATTCAGTACCACGGTGTTCAGGTGTTCAGGGTTCACGAAGAGAAAGGCGTCTCAAAACGCTTGTACACCGAATTTTCTTCTTTTTGCTCTTGTGCCGACAAATACATACAAAATATGTCAAAATACCCGCCTTGGAAAGTATATGCTCGAAAAAACGTTTACTGTTATTTCTTAGGTGAAAGTAAACGGTTGAGGGAAAAAATGCGTTCATCATCTCTTAAAGTGACCGCACCTAATTTAGCTACTAGCTGCTGTACTGTTAATCCAAGAAAATGAAAGAAAAATCACTCCCTGCTCTTGACTGCATTCATTTATGCACAGTCAAACCAAAAATTATTCAGACTCCAGATATAATTTTTGATATACATATTTTACTAGTAGGTACAGAACACTAATACATTTATGTAAGTGAGTATAAGCAAACTGTGACATATTATACCCAAAGAATCTTCATACAGTGAACTACTAGTGAAATAGATATAAATGTTTTATCTATCTATCTATATAAAATTGGGACCAACAATTATTCAGCACCTTATAAAGCACCATGCATTGCTTATGTGTTTTTGTTTCTGAATTGCTAATGCAACCTTTTCACACCACAGTCTGAACAAAATGAAGCATTGCTTGGTAATTGGTCAACAAAGTATTGATAGTTGTGTAAATATTTTCATAATAACAGTTGTCTGTAGTTTTGGTTGATTGTAATCCATTACGTACATTTCTGTCAAAGTTATGACATTATCAAGACAAATTTGTTCTGACAGAGTTAAACTCTAAATTCTTGTCATATTTTATAACCATTTTAGAAGCAATAGCAAATAAACTGTAATAATGTGAGAAATGTTCAAGGTGTCTGAATAAATTTTGGTTTGATTTTATATTTTATTTTTACATTGAAGACTATACAGTGCTATTTTACATTTAATTATTCGGTTTCTGTACCTGGACACCTACAAACTTGAAAAAAACTGAAAGATTGTGTAAATAGCACAAATAAATAGAAATAAACGAACATACAAACTAAACAATTTCAAACAGGGCCCCTTGGTACAACCTTCACTGGGTTCCCTGCTGACCCCAGCTACGGCCCTGTGTGGGTGTTCAATACGGTGACCAAACACCAATAACACTTGTTATTTTGGCCATAAAATAATTGTTAATTTACAATGTTACTTTACAATGTTACAATTGTTAGGTTTTCCTGTGTTCTTGATACTCAAGAAAAATAAGTCAAAGGCTTCAGTTTCTTAATCTTAAGAAATAATAGAATAACTCTTTGAATAATAAAACTTGTTACTTTCAATGAAAGTCAATAATAAAAAAAAAAAACTTTTGAAAGTAATTATTTAGATTATATTAGAAAGTTATTTATCGTAATTTGTGTAGGTCATAAATTCAAATCCTAATAATCATAAAAAGGTCTTAAAAAGTCTTAAATTTGACTGATTAAACCCTGCAGAAACCCGGCATGATTGTGTAGCCTAGTGAACTAGACTGAGAGATCATTTAAAGGCTTTGCAGTTGTTTTGAGTTAATTAGCTGATTAGAGTGTGGCACCAGGTGTCTTCAATATTGAACTTTTTAACAACATTCAAATTTTCTGGGATACTGAATTTGGGATTTTCCTTAGTTGTCAGTTATAAACATCAAAATTAAAAGAAATAAAGATTTGAAATATATCAGTCTGTGTGTAATGAATGAATATAATATACAAGTTTCACTTTTTGAATGGAATTAGTGAAATCAACTTTTTGATGATATTCTAATTATATGACCAGCACCTGTATTTATCAGGATATATATATAACTGTAATTTGAATGTCGGATTGAAATGAACACTGTTATTAGAGTAGTTAATTGTTAGCATAAGTGCGGCTAATAATAATAATTAATAATAATTAGCATGTTTTGCTTTGGTACTGAAATTGGTACTGTGACAACACTAATAGTTAGACCTCGATTAATGTGTTCAGGTGCACTGCAGGTTGGAGCAAAACTGCATGTAAGTGGACCTTAGGAGACAATGTTGAGATCTCCTGCAATATGTTCTGTACATGCAATATAAAGAGACAGAATGACTTACAACACTGGTGTCCAGTCCTGGGCTGGAGGAGCACCATTCTGCAGAGTTTCTGCTGATCCTTGATCAGCTGCTCAGGTCTGCTTAACTGGGGTTGGAGCTAAACTCTAAAACAAAAGAAGACAACCAATATTATGAAGTAAAAAAAAAAAATATTCAGAAATATGCACAACATTTGAAAATGCACAAAGATGAGAAGAAAGCTATGTGTTTAATGAAAACTTTCCACTGAAAAATAAGAAGCAATATTAAATCACAGATGCATTTTTATTCATTCTTATTAATATTGTTTAAATATGTTACAGTAACCTTGTGGTTTATCAATGATTTTCAGTCTCTGAAATAGAAAAGATCTATCAGTGCTGAATGGCATCATACATCATATGTAATGATATTTAACAAGAGTTCTAACACTGTCGTGACTGGACAGCACAACAAAATACAACAGAGCCTTTTATAATCAGTGATGCTCTCTACACTGAATGCGGCACGACCCAACAAATCACAGACGGTGATCTGATGCCTTTTCCTATTTACGATGTACTGACACAAAGTTTAAATGATTTTTAACAGTCACTGGTGTGAGAGTGTGTAGCTTGGAGATAGAGATTTTTTTATGTTTCTGAAATAAGTCTCATGTACACTAAGAAAACTGCATTTATTTGATCATAAATAAAAACGGTAATGTTGTGAAATATTAGTACAATTTCAAATAACTGCTTTATATGTGAATATGTTCAGAGGTGGAAAGTAACGAATTACATTTACTCGCGTTACTGTAATTGAGTAGCTTTTTTGTGTACTAATACTTTTTAAAGTAATTTTTTAAATCTGTAATTTTACTTTTACTTAAGTATTTTTTGTTTGAAGTATTGTACTTCGCTACATTTTAAAACACATTAATTACTGAGTAAAAAAATAAATCGCTCCCTGGAACTACAGCAGTAAATAATGGGCAGGAGCAGGAGGGCAAACTGGCGCTAAAATCACAAGAAAGATGCAGACGGACACAGCAGGCATTAGTGGTGCATACACCGCTGAAAACGAAACCCCATCATATTCTGAAGTGTAACTCGAAGGAAATGAAGTGAACCCCTGGCCATATGTATGCTCTATTATGCAGTGTAAGCTGTACTTGCCTAGGAAGACCAAACTAGCAGCTTATAAAATCTCGACAAGACATCAACCCTTTCCAAGAATGTAGAGGTAAGCTAAATAATTGCATCGTTGCATTGGTGGTAAAATGAAGCTTTGACATTTTAGCAAGAGGTTTTGCACAAATTAGCCAAAAAGACAGTGGTGAGGAGTGTGCTATATATATCGTCTGCGATAATATCATAATTTTTGTTTTAATGATGTGCGCGCACAATTTCACATATTTCATATATTAAATCAGAATCACACAAAGAATGCCGTCTTTTCCTCTAAAAATCATTATGAATATATACATACAAATATATAACAGTTCAGTAAACAAGTTAATTAAGAGACTTGCGTTTTAGACACCATATTGCCTTTTTTAGCTCTATTTCTACAACAGAAAATAATTCCAAACACAGCCACCAAAGCACAGTTGTGCGTCTCTGAGCAACGTGAAAGTGTTTCGTTCCTGAATGAATCAACCGTTTAAATGATTCGGTTCAATCGCAATGACTCACTTATTAACAGTGACTTGCTGACACATACTGGCCATTTTAATTTCACATTTAAAGTATCTTTTTGATTTTTTTTTAAATAATTAATTTCTTATCATTTCAAATGAGTATTCAACATTTTATGTCTTGTATATCAAAACATTATTCATGCATTTGTAACTGCAGGTTAAATGCATTCTTGTCCTGCACTAAACAGTGTAATACATCTAAATGCCACTTCCAATGAATCTTCTGCATTTCCTCTGCATTAAAAGATGAGTTTGTTGATACTGATTTGCCTGGTTACAGCCCAAATGTTTTATTATTCTAAATAACTGATTCCTTTAATTAAAAACAACTAGTTTGAGATTAATAGGCCTATCCCAGGGGTGTCAAACTCAGTTTCTGGAGGGCCGTAGCCCTGCAGAGTTTAGTTCTAACCCTGCTCCAGCACACATATCATGTAGTTTTCAAATAAACCTAAATGATTAGATTAGCTGGATCAGGTGTGTTTAATTAGGGTTATATCTAAACTGTGCAGGACTGTGGCCCTCCAGGAACTGAGTTTGACACCCTTGGCCTGTCCCATTTTTGACTCCCTCCCACTGTTAAAATGTAACTAAGTAATTTTTACTCTGAGTAAATTTTAAATGAGCTACTTTTTACTTTTACTTGAGTAGATTTTTAGGCTGGTACTTTTACTTGTACTTAAGTAAAATTTCATTAATGTAATGGTACTTTTACTTGAGTAGAATATTTTTGTACTCTTTCCACCTCTGAATATTTTGTACAATTGTATTCTTGTTTTCACAAAGCATTATTTCTGAAGGATTGTGTGACACTGGAGACTGGAGTAATGATGCTGAAAATTCAGCTTTGATCACTTATTAAAACAAACTTAAATAAAAAATTATTATTAAAAAAAAAAGGTAATTTCACAATTTTACTGTATTTTAATCAAATAAATGCAGTAGTGGTGAGCATAAAAGATGTCTTTGAAATACATGACAAATCTGACCCTTACATTTTTGAATGGTAGTGTATGTTTGACGAATTGCTTACTATTCATGGTTCATAATGTCTAAAAATGTTCTTCGACAGGAGATATGACTCTAGAGCACAGCCATCAGCATGGAAGAACCTAGGAACATACGCATACTGTCACAGAGACAACAATATTTATTATACAATGCCAGGTATAAGGCATAAACTATAGCAGAGGTGAAATGCAGAAAAGAAAAATAATAATTCACAGAATATATCATTTACATAATAATTTACAATATATATATATATTTTAGTTTTACTTATTTAGTAATGCTCCTACAGCGTGGACATCAAAATGTGTGTGTTTTCATCCTCTCTGTCAGCAGCTCCCTTCAGAAATGTTAAAATCAGGAACTTCTCCTGTGTCATAGAGGTTTTTTTCTGGCACTTCTGAAATCACAGAACAAGTTTGTATTTATGTGTTTACCATGAAAGATCAAAACCTGAAGGTTTCAGTCCATTTTCTCGCTCTATGTAAGTGATGTAACGTTATCCGGTTACGTTAGTGCACATTTTAGGATTAAATAGTTTTCCAAAGAAACCACAACATTTATTGGAGTCATAATGGTTTCTACTGGTGTCCAGTAGATACCACCAGAAGTTTCTAAAGGTGTTCTATTGGTCCTTAATGGTATCCAATAGACTATACATGCCACGAATAGAAGAAAGCACAATACCAATAGAGACCCACAGAGATCATTACAGTGTCCATTACAACCATTAGAATTCCAATAAGAACCATTAAAACCATTACAAATTCTGTAATGGTTTCTATTGTTTTTTTTTTTTCAGCAGGAAGAAGGAGTCGTCAATGGATAGAGGTAAGTCAGCTAATTTTATACTGTGGGATTGATTACTAGATTGTGGTCCACCTGTGTTGATTAGGCTAAGTATCTGATGCGCTCCTCCCGAACCTTGTTATGAGAACATCATTAAAAGTACTCAAAAATATGAGGGGTCGAAGATTGCAAGAAAAGCTTGCCACATACAGTATAAATGCCCTTTTTGTGAATATGCATTATTTCAGATATTCCTTTTTTTTTGGGGGGGGGGGGGAGGGGGATGGTTGTTGGGGGTGCTGATATAACATTTGTTATTAAGTAAATTGAATTAATATATTTTTCCCCCTTTTTTAACCAATTTTCAAACATTTTTCCTTTTAATGTTATTGTCCCTCATAAGGTGCCGATACGCCTGGCAAACCTAGGCAAAATATACTTTAACAATCAAACAAGTGTGTAAGCAATAAAATGCTTTTTTACAAACTTTTTAATGTAGATGTGGGTATGTGGGTCTTTTTCGTGTAAATAAATAAATAAATATGATGCCATTTATTTAGATTGCTTTCTTGATTGACTTGTCTCATGCCCTGCTCTTTGACATCATACAGTATGTTCTCAATCATTCATCCTTAGTATCTCTCTCTCTCTCTCTCTCTCTCTCTCTCTCTCTCTATATATATATATATATATATATATATATATATAATAGATTTGAAAATCATTTATCAGATCATTTGCATTCATCAGTCACAGCTGAACAATCTTTGGGATGCTTCTCTTTCTTTACACACTCACACTTTTCAATCACTTTCACACAAAGGCAGAAAAAATACTTTGCCAAATGATGGGAGATGCGAAGTACCCACTACTTTCAAAGGATGGTGAAGCAACTATTGGAGGAATTTTTGCAATGCACAGTAAAGAAACTTTACCTTCATTTGAGTTTACACAAAAACCTCAGCCTCTCTTATGCTCCAGGTTTGTTACATTGCAAATATTGAGAAACAAGCGAATATATTATGCATAAGTTAAACAGTTAGTATATTATGTAACAATGTAATGCATCATATCTAAATGTTCTTTTTTTTTTATGGAAATATGATCCTTATGCTATAATGTATTTAATTACTTGCTATTTATCATACTGGTTTACTGTTTTCACAGTGTGAATCTACCAGATTTTAGGCTGGCTCAAATAATGATCTTTGCCATTGAAGAGATAAATAGAAGTCAAATGTTGCTCCCAAATGTTTCTATTGGTTACCAAATATATGATACCTGTAGTTCAAGAATGTCTTCTATGAGTGCAACTATGGGACTGATGAATGGTCCAGAGTTTGCAGCAGGGGAGACATGTAATGGAGAATCTTCTATACATGCTATCATAGGAGAAACAGAGTCTTCTGCCACAGTTATTCTGTCCAGAACTACAGGACCTTTTAAAATTCCAGTGGTAAAGACCAATAAAAATAGCTGGGATAATTATACTGATGTGATTCTGACATACAGATGACTGTTTCATTGTTTGTTTTCATTTTCTTCTTCTTCTTTCTTTCAGATAAGTCACACAGCCTCGTGTGAATGTCTCAGTAATAGGAAAGATCACCCCTCATTCTTCAGGACAATTTCTAGTGATTACCACCAGAGCAGAGCACTTGCATACATTGTCAAGCACTTAGGCTGGTCTTGGGTGGGAACAGTGAACAGTGACAATGACTATGGAAACTATGGGATGGCCATATTTCTAAATACAGCACAGAAAGAGGGGATTTGTGTAGAGTACTCTGAGAGATTCTATCGAACAGAGCCAGAAAAACTTAAAAAAGTGGTAGATACAATAAAAAAAGGCACTGCAAAAGTGATTGTTGCATTTGTTTCATTTATTGAGATGGGCTTACTTATTGATCAGTTAAATACTCTGAATATTACAGGCCTCCAAATAATTGGAGTGGAAGGATGGATAACATCAAAGAGTCTGATTACTCCAAAGAGTTTTCAGGTGATGGGAGGGTCTCTGGGGTTTGCATTGAGAAAAATAAACTTGGAAGGGTTTTCTGATTATGTTGTAAAAGAATTTTGGGACACAGCTTTTCCATGCTCACAGATTAAGGGGAATATCTCTCAACATGAGATAAATTGCAGCAAATATCAAGATCTACTTGCACTGAAAAAGTACAATGAAGATGTGCCTGAACAAAGATATTCAAGTCACGTCTACAAAGCAGTTTATGCTGTGGCTCATTCACTGCACAGTCTACTAAAGTGCAAAGAACAAGAAGGTTGTGAGAAAGACCTGACTATACAACCACAGCAGGTAAAAGATATAAATCAAATCAATAGAAAATAAAAAAGAGTAACAATAGTTTTGGTGAACAATGTTTTCAAAAATATCAATGATAATGTACCAGAACTATCTTTTTCATATTAGGTGGTTGAGGCGCTGAAAAAAGTAAATTTTACTGTGAAGTTCGGAGATCGTGTGTGGTTTGACAGAACTGGTGCCGCAGTAGCCCAATATGAAGTTGTGAACTGGCAGCAAGACTCTGATGGATCATTACATTTCAAATCAGTGGGATACTATGATGCCTCATTGCCCCCTGACCAACAATTTGTGCTCAAAACTGAAAACATAATCTGGGCAAAAGGACAACTGGAGGTAAATCAATTATCTGTAAATATCTAAACTGAGGAAACATAACTAAAAATGTATCTACTTGAATTGACCTTTGTGAAAGACAACAAATTAGCAAAGATAATGCTGCACCATTATGAGTGAAAGTTGGTCATATCAGTCAACAGTGTGAAAAAATATAGATAACCATCAATGTATTGATTCCTGATGGCTAAAATAGCCATTCGCTCTAATTTTCAGGATGACAATTCCAGGAAAGTCAAATAATGCAGGTTTTATCAAGTGACCAGAAGAATATTGTCCATGAATCAGTTTTGAACAAAATTATAAATAAAAACCTAAGTACACAAACACACACACATACAAAAAAATAAATAATAATGATGATAATAATAATAATAATAAAACACAAATATGACAAAACTCACATATTACATGCTCCAATTATGCACTATTCTGTACTAAACATCTCGACACATATCTACATTCTTCAGAGTCTATAAATAACTATATGTATATTTTAAATTGTAGAAGCCAAATTCTGTTTGCAGTGAAAGTTGTCTCCCAGGCACTAGGAAGGCTGCACAAAAAGGAAGGCCTGTCTGCTGTTATGACTGTATTCCATGTGCAGAAGGAGAAATCAGTAATGAGACAGGTAATCTTCAGTCAATCTGACAGTCCATATCATTCATGTCAAAATCATTGTTTTCTTTTGTCTACAACTAGTTACTGAAACTTTCTTTCCAGATTCAAATAACTGCAAGCAGTGTCCACGGGAATACTGGTCTAATGCTGAGAAAACTAAATGTGTGTTAAAGGCTGTAGAGTTTCTGTCATTCACAGAAGTTATGGGTATAGTGCTAGCCTTTTTTTCACTCTTCGGAGCAGGATTTACTGCGTTGGTGGCCATCCTGTTTTACAGAATGAGAGACACCCCCATAGTTAAAGCCAACAACTCAGAGCTGAGTTTCCTGCTACTCTTCTCTCTGACTCTTTGTTTCCTCTGTTCACTTACTTTCATTGGTCAGCCTAATGAGTGGTCCTGTATGTTGCGTCACACAGCATTTGGGATCACTTTTGTTCTCTGTATCTCCTGTGTTCTGGGTAAAACAATAGTGGTGTTAATGGCTTTCAAGGCTACACTTCCAGGAAGTAATGTCATGAAATGGTTTGGACCTGCACAACAACGACTCAGTGTTCTTGCCCTTACATTTATACAAATTCTTATATGTGTGCTATGGCTAACAATTTCACCTCCATTTCCATACAAAAATATGAAATATTTTAAGGAAAAGATCATTCTTGAGTGCAGTTTGGGTTCTTCTATAAGTTTCTGGGCTGTTTTGGGTTATATTGGCCTACTGGCTGTTTTGTGCTTCATTTTGGCTTTTCTGGCTCGCACATTGCCTGACAACTTCAATGAAGCCAAATTCATCACATTCAGTATGCTAATATTCTGTGCTGTATGGATCACATTTATACCAGCTTATGTCAGTTCCCCTGGAAAATATACTGTAGCGGTGGAGATATTTGCCATTTTAGCCTCAAGCTTTGGTTTACTATTCTGCATATTTGCACCTAAATGTTATATCATCCTTCTTAAGCCTGACCAAAATACAAAGAAACATATGATGGGAAAAACATTTTAAGACTTGAATTATATGTGTGTATATATATATATATATATATATATATATATATATATATATATATATGTATATATATATATATATATATATATATATATATATATATATATATATATATATATATATAAAATAATTGTTTTCATAATAACACGCATGCACCCTCCCAAATAAATATATAAAAAAAGGGCTATTGGGATTCCTGTGTACTGTACTGCTGTTTTTCTTCTTCCTTCTCTTCTTTTCTCCCCCATTTATGTTTAAATAATTAACAGAGCACTGAACAGTATTTTAAAATATTTACAAATGTCTATACACAAGAAGCAAGATTCTGAACATTCAAACAAAAGCCTTAATACTAGAGGTGTAACAGTTCATGCATTTGTTCGGAACCATCACGTTAAGGACGCTGTGGTTCTTTCCATGAAATCAGTATGTATACAGTCAGTCACAGGTGATCAGATCAGTAGGGGCATGAATGGTAATGCACCGCTAACCGCCACAACAGGAAAGAGCAGATGAAAAGATGATCTGCACAGCAATCCAAAACAGCTATGGTGAGTTCAGATGGAACAAGTCGTTTTAAATCAGCAGTGTGGGAAAGTTTCAGGTTCTAGAGATACACTGGTCGACCAGCCATAAATGTGATTTTTATTTTTATTTTTTGGCTGATCTCTGTTCTGCAATTGCACTGTGTGATGTAGTTTGTGTGGTACAAGTCTGCGAACAGGATGCAGTCACAATTATATGCTGTTAAACCCATTTTTGTGGACTTTTAGTTTGTTTATCTTCAGTCATATGATTCTTTTACTCTAGTTTCTAGTTAAATTGTGTTTGCTTGCCTGGATTATGGATTTTTTGCTCATTTGGATTATTACAGCCTTTTTTGAACCTGTTCTATAATGCAATACGAGGTCGCTCAAGTATTGAGGAGCTAAAACATTCAGGGCTTTATAAGTAAAGACAGAGAATATGGAGTCACCAGTAATCGAAAAAATATACATTCAAACATTCTGATAAACTAAAAAAAAAAAAAAACTTTAAGGGAATTCTGGTTATCTTTTTTTGTCACTCCATAATTCAGAAAATACATTGAACAGCCAGAAAACATTATATTTTCACAATTTTGGGGGGAATAAAATGTTGTATATAATCATGGAAAATATATATGAACAAATCCCTCTGTAAAAACCTTCAGAATATAGACAGGAATAAAAATTTCAATTTTGGTGTGTATAAGTGCTACTGAAGATTTATGGCTCAGTGTTGAAGAAAAACTCATTCTGAGAAAACGGCCTTTAAAAATATGTATTGTAATTGAAATCTATTGACACAAACAGATAAAGTGCTATAAAAGAAACACTTAACAGTGTCTTTTGGATGTTTTCCTTCCACTAGTTTGAAAAAGCACTTTATGAAAAACCAAAGAGCCCAAAATCTCAAAATTGACAGGTGCTTGAAAAAACAGTGTTTTGCCTGCAGTGTCTCAGCTTAAAACAGCTAGTTCATATATAGTCGGACGCAACTCATATCGTGCAAAAATCAGTCAACGGTGAAAAACAAGCCGCTGAAGTGAAATAGCTGGGCAGTTTGACAGCCAAATTATAATAGGCCATCTAATAAAAATAATAATAATAATCATAATAATAATAATAATTATTATATAATACATTAATAGGAGAATGAGCCTAATATCTCCTTGACTATTGGCAGAGACATTTGCTATCGTCGATATCTCTGACTATCGATGGTACACAATACTATCGTCCATCAGCACAACCTGAATTCATTATTCAATAAGGGAGCCAGTGCAAAGTTGACAGGACCATACACAAACCTCATAGGAATCTAAGGTCATCAAACCAGTTTATTATAGACGTCCCTAGGACTGAAGCTAAGCAGGGCTGAGCCTGGTCAGTACCTGGATGGGAGACCTCCTGGGAAAACTAGGTTGTTGCTGGAAGTGGTGCTAGTGAGGCCAGCAGGGGGTGCTCACCCTGTGGTCTGTGTGGGTCCTAGGACCCCAGTGCAGTGATGGGGACACTATACTGTCAACAAGCCCCGTCCTTTGGATGAGACGTTAAACCGAGGTCCTGACTCTCTGTGGTCATTAAAAATCCCAAGATTTCTTTCGAAAAAGAGTAGAGGTGTGACCTCGGCATCCTGGCTTAATTCACCCAATGGCCTCCGACAATCATAGCCTCCTACCAATCCCCATATCTACTGATTGGCATCATCACTCATCATCGCATCATCCAGGTAGATGCTGCACACTGGTGGTGGATGAGGAGATACCCCCTGACAATTTAAAGCACTTTGAGTGCCTAGAAAAGTGCTACATAAAAGTAAGGATCTATTAATATAATTATAAGATTAAAACTGAGTAGTGACCGGGCGTTTCCAGTGGTGGCCCCTCAGCGTTGGAATAGCCTGCCTTTATATCTTAGATTTTTACCTACATTGGGTTCTTTATATTCCCGCCTCCTCCTTCCCACAAAAGAACATTGTTACAGTTTAACAAACTAACATGAACAAATAATAAACAATTATTACAGTATTACAAAGTACATTTGTTATTTGTTGGTTCATGTTCATTCAAAGTACATAAATGAATGTTAACAAACACAACTTTTGATTTTAATAATGCATTTAATAAATAATAATATTGACTTAGTGATTAGGACCCTGACACCAAGTGAAGGGGTATAGTATCAGCATGAAGGGGTTTATTCTGAGATGATAACTGACTGGATGTACATTATCCTGCTTATTACATGGCTAAAAAGATTTGTTTTTACCATATACACTCACCTAAAGGATTATTAGGAACACTGTTTCAATTTATCATTAATGCAATTATCTAATCAACCAATCACATGGCAGTTGCTTCAATGCATTTAGGGGTGTGGTCCTGGTCAAGACAATCTCCTGAACTACAAACTGAATGTCTGAATGGGAAAGAAAGGTGATTTAAGCTATTTTGAGTGTGGCATGGTTGTTGGTGCCAGACGGGCTGGTCTAAGTATTTCACAATCTGCTCAGTTACTGGGATTTTCACGCACAACCATTTCTAGGGTTTACAAAGAATGGTGTGAAAAGGGAAAAACATCCAGTGTGCAGCAGTCCTGTGAGCGAAAAATGCCTTGTTGATGCTAGAGGTAAGAGGAGAATGGGCCGACTGATTCAAGCTGATAGAAGAACAACTTTGACTGAAATAACCACTTGTTACAACCAAGGTATGCAGCAAAGCATTTGTGAAGCCACAACATGCACAACCTTGAGGCGGATGGGCTACAACAGCAGAAGACCCCACCAGGTACCACTCATCTCAACTTCAAATAGGAAAAAGAGGCTACGATTTGCACGAGCTCACCAAAATTGGACAGTTGAAGACAGGAAAAATGTTGCCTAGTCTCGATTTCTGTTGAGACATTCAGATGGTAGAGTCAGAATTTGGCGTGAATAGAATGAGAACATGGATCCATCATGCCTTGTTACCACTGTGCAGGCTGGTGGTGGTAGTGTAATGGTGTGGGGGATGTTTTCTTGGCACCCTTTAGGTCCCTTAGTGCCAATTGGGCATCGTTTAAATGCCATGGCCTACCTGAGCATTGTTTCTGACCGTGTCCATCCCTTTATGACCACCATGTACCCATCCTCTGATGGCTACTTCCAGCAGGATATTGCACAAAGCTCGAATCATTTCAAATTGGTTTCTCGAACATGACAATGAGTTCACTGTACTAAAATGGCCCCCACAGTCACCAGATCTCAACCCTTGATCTTTCGGATGTGGTGGAACGGGAGCTTCGTGCCCTGGATGTGCATCCCACAAATCTCCATCAACTGCAAGATGCTATCCTATCAATATGTGCCAACATTTCTAAAGAATGCTTTCAGCACCTTGTTGAATCAATGCCACGTAGAATTAAGGCAGTTCTACAGGCAAAATGGGGTCAAATACAGTATTAGTATGGTGTTCCTAATAATCCTTTAGGTGAGTGTATGTTGAAATTCTAAAATCTTCCATTGTAACACAAGGCGGTTAGTGTTTTTAACCCCAATGTGGCGCCAGACAGTCAACATTAGAGGAGTGACTCATTAAGCATATGAGTAGTACCAGTCAAGATAACTCATACCCGGATGAGTGATGTGTTATTCAATTTGGCGGTTGATATCGGGAAATAAAGTACTGCTGGATGGTCAAGTATTCCACAGAGCCGTATAATAATTAAGATTAACAAGTGCTGTAGAAGTAGGCTATTGTTTATTCTTAGTTCATGTTAAAGTAGTTATTGAATGTTGAACTAATGAACTAATGAAACATTATTGTAAACTTGCCAGAATATCGTCCAAATTGTTACTGCCTTTAGTTATTATTTTGGAATAAATATACAAATTAATAAAAATCACTATGATATGTATAATTAGTATTTTATTGATATACACATTTGTAAAACACATTTGTAAAAAAGTAATATTAATATGAATAAAATTATTTTTTTTGTGAAATATTTAACCAGGATAATGTGACAGTTTATATTTAACCAGGATAAGTGTAACTGGGACACAAACACACACATACATATATATCAGTCCTTCTAGGATTTCATAGAATTTTTTCAGATTTTTGCGGCCTAAATTCACTGATTTTGCGGTGGCTTTTCTCAAAATTTGTTGTGCTATTTCCGGCATTTCTTATTGTTTTGCAATTGAAACATACCACAGACAACCAGGGCTGGGGAGTAACAAAAATACATGTAACGGTGTTCAAAATACAAAATATGATTAACTGTATTTCATTATAATTACATTTAAAATAAGGGTTAATCAGATTATGGTTTCATCTGAAAAGTATTTTAGATTACCAGTGATTACTTTTATTTTGATGTCATTTATTAATTTTATATTTAAGTAAACGATTTTGGGATTTCAACAATACGGCAACTGATTCTCCGTTGAAACAAAAAAAAGCGTGTAGCAACCTGTTCATTTAGCAACTCCTATATTCCGCATTCAAACAATCACAATTTACACTTTGCATTCAGTTAACAGATCCATACAAATCATGCATGAAATAAGAGTTTATGAAGTCAAACAATACCTTTATGTGCTTTACAGATGACCTTGAAATCTTTATTCATTCGACATGTTCAAGAATAGATAATCTTTGGCTCTGTAATGCAAGTTCATGATCCGATTCGTGAACAGATGATTCGTTTGAGTCAATCTTTTAAAATAATCATTTCTTTTGTTGCACTGCTGGTCTCCAGTCGGCAATGACATGTACCCTTTCAGCCAGAGCTGGGCCACGTGTGGCAATGATGGCATGGCGGGGATCTGGCAAACAACATGAGGGCCGATTGTTGGTGGGAGGAGTGTGGCCCAGATCAGTCCAGTAATATGTGGCCAAAATCAGGCTAAGATCTGGCAGCATATTATGCGACCCATGATAAACAAGATAAATACAATATTGCATTATAATGGTTAAATGATCAGATACATTTTAATGAAGTGTAGTATTGTTAAAATGTAGTCTTTGAAATGGCAAGTCAAAACAGAATGATACATTATCATTTCAAAATTAAGCAAATTAGTCAAGTGCATTAAACTACTTAATTATGATTGTATTAAATTTTATATTATTATTCTTGGTACAAATAATCGTAGAATCCTTACATGAAAAGAAAGATAGAGAGTTTTTAACCGTTATCATGTAATATTTATTTGGTTTACTATGGGACACACACTGATCTATAATAGAGGGGGGGGGGTACATCATTTTTATTAGTATGCTGTCATGCTGTAAGGAGGATTTAGGCTGAGTGGATTCCATAAGTGGGTCTTTATTATAGGATCTGAGCATAAAATCCAAACAATATTCACAACTCGTGGTCAGGTCACAGGCTTGGGTCAAAACACAGGCAAAACAATCCACTGGCAGACAAATCCAAAACAGTAATCCAAAAACGTGAGTCAAAAGAGCAAAAGCAAAGATCATAACAAGTATCAACAATGGAACAATGAAAGAACGCTTAGTAAGGCAGTGAACTGGCAATACTTCACAAAATGGCAGTGCAAACAAATGACTTATATACAGGGTGACAGGAAATGACAAGACAGGAAATGATGTGGCAGGAACAGGAAATGGCAGAGTTCGATATTCAGGTGAAGGCTCCCTCTGGTGGACTGGAGCCTGATCAAACGTTACAGATTCCCTCCCCCTAGGAACACCTCTAGGTGTTCTTCTAGGACGACCCCTTGGTCTGGGTGCCGGACGATCTGGGTGAGTTTGGTGAAAGTCTCTGATAAGTGATGAATCCAAGATGTCCTTAGCTGATACCTACGATCTCTCCTCCGGGCCGTATCCCTCCCAGTCAATGAGATATTGCATCTGACCCCTCCTCCTGCGACAATCTAGGATCTCCCGGACTAGGTAGGCAGGAGCTCCCTCGATCTCAAGCGGTGGGGGCGGTTCTTCGTCAGTGGTTTCGGGGCTCAATGGGCCGTGGGCTGGTTTCAGGAGGGACACATGAAAGGACGGAGAGATGCGGTAATTAGCAGGCAACTCTAAACGGTACATAACAGGATTAACTTGAGGTATAATCTTAAAAGGACCAACGTACCTTGGACTTAATTTCTTGCACAGGAGTTTCAGGCATAGGTCACGAGTGGAAAGCCACACCATTTGACCTGGCTGATACTCAGGATGTGGATGTCTGTGTCGAGCAGCTTGGATCTTTTGAGATCGAATAGCCCGCTGGAGACGGACATGAGCATTGTCCCAGACCTGTTCACTTCTTCTAATCCAATCATCCACAGCAGGCAATTCAGATGGCTCCCCAGACCAGGGAAACAGAGGAGGCTGATATCCAAGAACACATTGGAAGGGGGTAAGCCCAGTTAAAGAGTGAGTGAGGGAATTTTGGGCATACTCTGCCCATGGGAGGAATATGCTCCATTTCTCCTGTTCATGGCTACAGTATGATCTCAAGTATCTACCAATCTCCTGATTAAGATGCTCTACTTGACCATTAGCTTGAGGATGATAGCCAGATGTGAGACTGACGTTGATGTTTAAATGTTTGCAAAAAGCTCTCCAAACACGGGATGTGAACTGTGGCCCACGATCAGTCACAATATCATCTGGTAGTCCGTAAATCCTAAATACTTGATTGAACAAAACTTGGGCAGTTTCCATGGCAGTGGGTATTCCTTTCAATGGAATGAGACGACACGACTTAGAGAAGCGGTCAATGGAGACCATAATGGTGGTGAATCCTTGAGAGTTAGGCAGATCAGTGACAAAGTCAATAGACAGGTGTGACCAGGGCCCTTGGGGAATTGGTAGCGGTTCTAGAAGTCCTGCAGGAAATTGTCGAGGCGTTCGTGACTGAGCACAGATCTGACAAGCACGTACATAGTTACTGACATCTGCAGATAATGTGTGCCACCAAAAAGAATTTCTGACCAAAGTCGTGGTGCGATTAATTCCAGGGTGTCCAGAAGCAGGGGATGTGTGAACCCATTGAATGGTTCTGTTACGCAGACTGGTTGGAACATAGATTTTCCCAGCTGGGCACTCTGGAGGGGATGGCTCTTCGTGTTGGGCATGTTCAATCTCTTCCATAATGTCCCACTGGATGGGTGCGATGATGATGGATGGTGGTAAGATGGTTTCTGGTCTCATCTGTGAATTGGCAGTCATAGATACGTGACAATGCATCTGCCTTACTATTTTTGCTCCCTGGACGGTATGTGACTGCGAAATTGAATCGAGTGAAAAAGAGTGCCCATCTTGCCTGACGAGGATTCAAACGCTTGGCATTCTTGATATACTCTAGGTTTTTGTGGTCTGTAATGACCTGAAAGGGATGAAGGGCGCCTTCTAGCCAGTGTCTCCATTCTTCAAGAGCGGCCTTGGTGGATAATAATTCCTTGTTACCAATATCGTAATTTCTTTCGGCTGGAGTTAACTTTCTTGAGAAGAATGCACAAGGGTGTAACTTGCCGGGTTTTCCATGACGCTGAGAGAGGACAGCACCGATTCCACAGTCGGAGGCATCAACCTCGACGATGAAGGGAAGTTTAGGATCTGGATGCTTAAGAATGGGAGCTGTGGTGAAACTGGACTTGAGCTTATTGATTGCTGAAGTAGCTGCCTCTGTCCATACTAACTTCTTGGGTTTTCCTTTAAGTAGTGAGGTGACAGGTGCAACTATGGTACTGAAATCACGGATGAATCTACGGTAGAAGTTTGCAAATCCTAGAAATCGTTGTAACTCCTTAACAGTGCTGGGTGTGAGCCAGTCCGTGGCAGCTTTTACTTTGATGTCATCCATCTCAACTCCTGAATGGCTAATATTGTATCCCAGGAACTTAATTGATGTAACATGAAACTCACACTTTTCCGCCTTGACAAAAAGACCATTCTGGAGTAGGCGTAACAACACAGTTCTTACATGAGAGATATGATCCTCCATGGAGCAAGAGTAGATCAAGATATCGTCTATGTAGACAATCACATACTGATTCAAGAGATCCTTGAAAACTTCATTAACGAAGGACTGGAAGATTGAAGGTGCATTGGCCAACCCAAATGGCATAACCAAATACTCGTAGTGCCCCCTGCTGATGAGAAAAGCCGTCTTCCATTCATCACCCTCACGGATTCTGATGAGATTGTAGGCAGATCTGAGATCCAATTTTGTAAAATAGCTGGCCTCACGTAATTGCTCCAGAGAAGAAGGGATAAGAGGCAAAAGATGGCGATTCTTAACAGTGATAGTGTTGAGTGCTCGATAGTCAAAACAAGGTCATAAACCACCATCTTTCTTGTCAACAAAAAAGAACCCAGATGCTGCGGGAGAGGTGGATGGCCTAATAAACCCATAAGATAAGGCCTCTTCAATGTATTCTTCCATGGCCTTGGTTTAAGGAATAGACAGCGGATAAACACGACTCTTAGGTGGAGAGGTGTTAGGAAGGAGGTCAATGGCACAGTCCCAGGGGCGATGAGGTGGCAACTTGGTGGCCTTGTCTTTGCTAAACACCTCGGCTAAGTCAGCATACTCAGTAGGGACATTAGTGGGTGGTGAAGTTGGATTATTGGCTAGATGAGTTGTGCAGACTGGAAGCTTGGTGGGCAGCTCTAGACAGTGAGAGTGACAATGAGGTGACCAACTGACCAACTCCTTCTCCCTCCAGGAAAACTGTGGTTCGTGCGTAGACAACCAAGGATATCCTAGGATAACTGGGTTTCGTGGTGATGATATAACATATAGAGCGATTTCTTCCATGTGAAACAGGCCAACTCTAAGTTTTATGGGAAGTGTTTGATGAGTGATATGACCTTTACCGACAGGACCATCATCAACGGCAGTAACAGCAATAGGTGGCTCACATTTGATTGTAGGAATGTTCAACTGCTTAACTAAATCTTGATGGATCACATTTGCAGCAGCTCCAGAATCTATTAACGCTGAAAAATGATGGTTTTCATTAGCAACTGACAAAATGATGGGAAGTGACAAGCATAAACATAAAGTATTGAACGTGACTCACTCGATAACTTGAATAGGGGTTTGCAGCAGGTTTAACAGGACAGTTGGAACAGCGATGTCCTGATTCACCACAGTAGAAACGAAAGAGTTGATTGAGTAATCTTCTTCTCCGTTCATCAGGTGGTAAGTGAGTTCGTCCAATTTGCATGGCTTCAGAAGGAACAAACTGACATGGTGTTTGTGCAGTAATAGTAGGCACATAAGTGAAGTTAGACTTGGGACTTGGTTGAGTTCGTAAAAGATTGTCAATCTTGATAGCAAGGGTAACAAACTGGGAGAAGTCGAGGGAGTCATCTTTACATAGTAATTCCGCTTGTAATTTAGCAGACAGACTTGAACGAAAGATGTGCTTCAAAGCAACATCATTAAACCCACTTTGTGCTGCGAGAGTGCGAAACTGGATAGCATAGTCAGTAGCTGGCCTGTTGTCTTGGCGTAACTGAGTTAGTTGAGTTGCTGCATCCATGCCCCCAGCAGGATATTGGAAGACATCACGAATCAATTGAGTGAAATAACTATAAGACTGCTGGATATGTGTATCATGATCCCAAACAGCAGTAGCCCACTCTAATGCTCTCCCGGTAAGCGAGGTAAAGATAAATGAACACTTTGTATGGTCTTGGTGATAAGTTTCAGGTTGGTTAGAGAAATAGTTAGAACACTGTCGTAGGAAACCAGTACAGTTGTCAGGAGAGCCATCAAACTTATCAGGTAACGCAAATCTTACCGGGTCAGGTCGTGGGCCAGGGAGAGACCGAATGTACTGTCAAATGCTCATTGGTGGCTTGTAGCGTCAACAACTGGTGTTGAAAACCATTCAGCAGATCCTTTTGATACTCGATGGTAGAAAGGAGTTGAGAGACTTCCGCTGGATCCGCACCGGGCGAAGTATTCTGTAAGGAGGATTTAGGCTGAGTGGATTCCATAAGCGGGTCTTTATTATAGGATCTGAGCATAAAATCCAAACAATATTCACAACTCGTGGTCAGGTCACAGGCTTGGGTCAAAACACAGGCAAAACAATCCACTGGCAGACAAATCCAAAACAGTAATCCAAAAACGTGAGTCAAAAGAGCAAAAGCAAAGATCATAACAAGTATCAACAATGGAACAATGAAAGAACGCTTAGTAAGGCAGTGAACTGGCAATACTTCGCAAAATGGCAGTGCAAACAAATGACTTATATACAGGGTGACAGGAAATGACAAGACAGGAAATGATGTGGCAGGAACAGAAAATGGCAGAGTTCAATATTCAGGTGAAGGCTCCCTCTGGTGGACTGGAGCCTGATCAAACGTTACACATGCACAAGCATTAAATAAAATGATCATGAAAGTATTTCATTTTTATTTAAATCCTGATCCTTGGTGTGAGGAACAGATCCATTCAAATGGCATTCATTGGCATATGTATATCCCTCCTCTGTAGCTATAGTAACTATTTAAAAATGTCCCATTAAGAAGTTTTACAAAAAAATTTATGGCAGCGATATCAAATGCTCATTGGCTCTCGCCAGTTTTTTTCAGAGATTGCGACATGCTGTGTTTCCAGTGATGTATGTTTTGAATGAGAAGCGCGCACCTTGACGGAGTGGATCAGCATAGTATTTTCAGCGATTAACTACTTAAATGAATACCTTTTTTATTGCAAAGTTACATGATGTGTGGGTTTTAAAGGGGTGGGGGGGGGGTGAAATGCTATTTCATGCATACTGAGTTTTTTACACTGTTAAAGAGTTGGATTCCCATGCTAAACATGGACAAATAATTTTTGGTTGCCAGGGCAAGACAACCCTGCACAGATTACCAAAAGAGAAACAGCATTAAAGGACCAGTGGATGGAGTTTATTTTTACAGAGCATCAACGGAGTTGTGCAAGTGTTTTTGTTTGTTCCCTGCATTTCGGATTGCACATCGTTAATTTCTTAAGGATAATGCGTCCCAATGAAAAAGGGTCACAATCGTGTGTTGGAACCGCATGCGGTGAGTAAAACTGCTTCAAATATCTCTGTGTTGTTAACTTAGCTATCGGCGTGTAAGCACATCAAGTAAACAACATGCGATGTTGTAATTAAACTGCACTTTCCACATGTACAGCTTAAAAAAAAAAAAAAAAAAAAAAAGACGACATAAAGTGGAACTTAGTCATTTTCCAAAACCGCTAAGCAAATATATACAGTTTCAGTACATACCACATAGAGACGCCTTTGCTGATGCTGCTATTGTTAAATTTCAGCCTCTGGATCTGTGTCACAGCTTCCAAACGCTCTCAACGCAAAAGCCTACTGACGCTCGTGATTCTTTAGCTCCGCCCACACGTCACACCTCTAGGCGCTCGTGTTTTTCCGGGAAAAATCGGTACAGACTATATCTTTCTCTTATAAATATAATAAAAATAAAGACTTTTTGGAGTTATGAAGGATGCAGTACTACTCTATAGGTACTCAAGATTAACAGGATATTGAGTGAAAACGAGCATTTCACCCCCCCTTTAAGTCTGATTTTCTATTCAGTTTAATGTACTTTATTGGCATAATTTGTATCTACATTAAAGCATGTCACAAAAAGAATAATGCAATCATAGTAATATACAAGGTAATAATATGAAATATTATTAATATTATGAAATATATTAAGCCGACACTGCTTGCTGTCTTGGTTGGGTCTGGGCTATATAAGGCTCAGGTGTGGCTCAGATTTGGGGATTCTGGTTTACGTAAGGCTGAGAATTGGCACCAATAATAAAACCTGTTTTGGCTCTGACCTGTTTTGCCACCGACGTCCCGGGGCTATAGAGCTCGGGCGTAGGGTAATGGCGGCCGTTTTAGGGACAACGCGGATTGTAATGAGATAATAGCGTAGCCGTCCGGTCTCCAGAAAAAAGTTATGCAATGTGACAAAAAAAAAATTGGCTATACCATATTTGGACAAACGTAGTAATGAAGCCAAACAATGCTACTTAAAAAAATTGAAGTTATAGGTGGAATCGATCCATATGAACAATGTTTGGTGTAATAGTTATTAAAGTTTACCAAGCATCAATTTCCCTGATATTTTCTCCTACCTTGTCTGGTCTGTGGAGTGAGCTCTTACACCTCTGATCAATTAAAAAATTTCAAGTCACTGGAGGCTCACCTGCAGTTTCCAAATGGATTGATGAGGTAATGTTAACGTTAACCAAGCATCAATGGTGACACACACACACACTTGTAAGATTCTATGAAGCTTGTCAATGCGGGTTTGTTACACTGGTTTACTTGTTTACTTACATGTTCTGCATTTCTGCACTTGTTCTTATTGTTTACTAATCCATGTTCTGTACATATGTTCTTATTGTGTGTTACGTCCCAGGTCTAGGGTCCAGGACAATGACATACATTTGTCACACCTGACTTATTGTTTCTTTTTATTATTATTTTGAAACAAAGTAAAAAAAAAAAAATACAGACTCTAAACTGACTCCCTTATTGGCCAAAAACTAGAGAAAACGTAATGTGCGAGAGAGAGACAGAGAGAGACAAATACCATACACAACATGTCTAATCATAACTATGTACAACAATTTCATGTTGCACAATATAATACTTTGAATTATCTAAACAACTGCCATAATATTCACCAAACTTCTAACAACAATATGAACAGCAGTCTTCATACAGCAATATTACAGTAACAATGACAATAATAATAGTACAGCTTTCCTGTTACATTATGGTTTCATAACAACACTGGGGCACATATTAGTCAGAGCACATCACAAGCACACAATTTTGTCTAGTAAGACCATGTTTTCGCCTTCACAGGGAACCACCATGCTTAGTAGAATTGTGTCGTTCAATATGCTGTACTTTCCGTGAACACAACCAATAAACCCTCTCCACATAAACCCTATAGTGCGCTATCTTCCTGGTGTCTTCCACGTCCTTTGCATCCAGCTGACAGCGGTCTCATGTGAAGGTGAGCATGGATGTGGAAATATTATCGAAGGTGATGGTTTTCCTCCGTACAGTATTGACCAAAGCCATCCAACGCCTCTTGGTGATTTCAGACACCAAGTCTCTTGTGTTTTTTTTTCCTAGTAGGAAAATGGTGAAAACTATTGATGCTCGAGTTGTTTGCCCTGTCGATCATGAGACCAATTACAGCAGTCACAATACACCAATACTGAACCATTTTCCAAAAAATAACCAAAATTGATGACCAAATGACCAACATTACCTACTGCCTACTATACGCTACTATACAGTACATCTACTTCCGTACCGCGATTCCCATAATGCATTGCGATGTGACGTAACGATAACGATCCCGACCTCTATTGCGTTTTCCAGTCGGGCTCCAAAATATATCACGTCCTGCCCAATGGGCTATCTTGAACAATGATGTAAAAATCCTGACTTGATTCGTATTGTTCACTCACTTGAAGGGGAGAAACGGATCGTAGTTGATCGTTTGCACTTGTTTCAAAGACTTGCCGATTCAAATGTTTTAGACGATTTGCATGCATTCGGAGGTTGCACGCACTCATTCAAAGCACGAGCAGAGAGCAGCATTTCAGACAATGCACTTACACAGAATTGATTCCTCTTTTGCGTATCCTTGCTTCTGAATGAACAAATAGACACAAAATTATTTCAAAATAATTGTCTCTGCAAGTATTCTCATAAACACATTCGGTTATGTTTTAAGTGAATGTATACAGTGGAGAAAGAAATCTCCTGTCCATTATTATATTGGATCCATGCACTCAGTCTTAGAGGGGCAGCATCCTTTAAATACCTACTGTTCCATTAGTGGCACCTGCTGTCAGAGAGTGACATTTGCGTCTCATTCACAAAGGTAAAATTGGACCATTCTGTTTTTACTTCAAAAAATGTTAATTATACAATCTAAATAACATGTATTTAGCTTCTTTTTTTTTTTTTTTTGATAATAATTCAAATGGTTTCCTCTGATTTAAAATAGAGCATATAAATTAAAACAATTGAATTAAGTTCACAAAGAAATATGCAGCATTTAGTCTTTTGTCTAATAATAAAATGAAATTTTATTTATAATTTGTCTTAAATCTAATTTTTTTTTAAATAAATAAATATATAAATAAATTGTAAGAAAATTGTACGGTGTATTCTGTAGTGTGAATTTTATTGCATCATAAGTTTATTGAATTGTTACATCCCGATATGCTACTAGTTTTTGCTGTTCATGCTGATTTGTCCAACTTCAGCCGGTATATATTTTTTTTCTTTTCTTTTTCCGGCTAGTTAAATTCATTTTGGGCTACCAAAACCTGAAGAATGCCTGTCCAAAAGGGCTACCAGGGATTTAGAAATTTTGCAAGCCCTGAGGTGTGTTTCCCAAAAGCATCATTAATAACGGCATTGCTTGTGACTGTGGGAAGTGATTCTTTTGCAACTCTTTTTCACTTAAAGTTTGGTCCATTAATTAAACATATCTGTTGTATGACTTTCACAACTGTGCCAGTTGTTTTGGCTACTTTTGTTATGTGTTTGGTGTGTCTGAATTTGTTTTGAAGCTTGGAATGCATCATGGAACTGGATGGAATCTCATTCGTTGTATTCAAATTGAATTTATATTGATTGGAAGATTTAAATGACATAACATTATTTTGTTGATCATATAAATTCTGTACACATTTGATTTTCTTAAAAATAAAATGCAAAGAAAACACAAATCCTGGCAGGTAGATGTTGGAAAGCATAAAAACAAGACATCAAGTTAATATGTTCCTTTGTGTTAAAAGGCTTAAGTATTTCAAAGTATTCTAAAGTATTTAGATCAAGTTACTAGAAAAATATGTTACTGATTACTTTTTAAAGCTTGTATTTTGTAATCTGTAGTGAAATACATTTTAAAAGTAACCATCCAAGCCCTGCAGACAACATTCTTCCAACACTGTTATGACTTTTCTGACTTCAAGGAGCATTGTAAGGCTCCAGACTTATATTTGAGGAAAACTAGCACCAGTGCCATTAAGTTCTACAGAAGGTGGCATCAGTACCTGACAGTAAAGCACACATGTACATCTCAGAGACATATATTTAATGTTTGCATATAAATATGCAAGATGTATTTTTAAGAGTGCCTTATAACAGTTTCTGAGACGTTAATCAGAGTACACAGCAGATGATTCCCAAATCTTACAGATGTACTTGTGCTTTCTAGGTAGTTGAGATGCAGATAAAATAAATTTTATTGTCTGTCATTCATATTATCTAAATATAATTTACATAATTTATAATATATATATATATATATATATATATATATATATATATATATATATATATATATATATTCTACATTTTGTTATCCTTTTAATCCTGCATTCAAAAAAGTAAAACAATTGTAAGTGGGGGTAAATCTCATTGTGAAATTAATGTTTTTTCTCCAATGCATGTTATATAAGTCAAAAAATTATATACATTTCAAAATAAACACCCTGTGCAGACTCCCAATCATATTTCACATTACTATATTCATGCTAGGAGGCCAGGAATAGAAGACGAGAGATTCATCCTCAAAGTTGAAAACCTCACATTATTATGTGACACCACAGATCCTTTTTACAAGGACAATTACAAAAAAAGGGAAGTGGTGTGGAGTTTAATTGCAGGAGTTGTAGGAGTGGAATAAACAGAATTAAACCAGACACAACATTAACATTTAGCCACCATGTTAGAACACAAAAATCAAGAAAAACAACGCTCGACCATAGACTGTAGTTATGAATTGGCAAATCACACAGTCTCGCGAATCTTACCACTGCGCTTCTGATTCGCGTTCCTGGGTCAGCAAGGGAGGTTCTTAAGGTAAAATTTATGAACCAATCAGATTACTCACGTCACATGACATCTGCCAGATTGAGTGCCACTTTTTGAATTGTGCGCTTTGACGCCTCCTCATTTCACAAAGGTATGTGCATGTTATTTAAAATGAGCCATTTCAAATGTGACCATCTTTGCTCAGCATAATGTATTATTTTCAGTTGCAAGATGGATTCATAACTAACGCAAACATAAGCTGAACTGCTCATATCAAGTCCAAATCGCCAAACCCCTGTCCGATCAGACAGAAAGTGCCCACGATCGTTAGACCCGATCTAGTGTGGCGTTTCCCTCGTGTTCGCGTCGTCGGATCTTTTTGTCCAATGATTTATATAACTTTTTTCATGTATTTGTTTAGCAGATGCTTAAACTAATCCTTCTGTAAGAGAAGCTACACACTTTTGTGGATGGATTGGGTTTAATAATGAGGGATTTGCCGTTTATCAACAACAAGGAAATATAGTGTGTTGACCCGGAGACATCATTAGCTCATCCAATATACAGTATGACACACATTGATCAATCGCTGTATTTAAATAATAATGATTATTATAATAATACAATATCAAATTTAAAACAATCATTAATCGATCACTATATTGTAGTAATAATAATAATCATTTTCTTATGCTGTCCCAGGGACTTCATTCTTTATAGCTCAATAATAATAATAATAATAATGATAATAATAATAATAATAATAATAATAATAATAATAATACAATATCTAATATAAGACCAAGAGTAATCTATCACTATATTGCAATAATTGAATATAACTGAATATGGGCATGTAGATCTATTAAGGGCAGAAATCTTATCTAACATGTGAAGTTTGGGGCAGAGTGGACATTGTATGTCTGAGTTACAGCAACCTCCTTTTTCATGGCGAAACATCGAAATTTGCCAGACCGCCATGGACACGCCCTTTAAGGAAACCTCAAGATCTTCACAATTTAACATCGCAACGGCCTTTAGATTACACTGACCGAGTTTGGTGTTGATCTGAATAAATCTCTAAGAGGAGTTTGTTAAAGTACAACCCCTGAAAATTACAAAAACAACACCAATTTTGCAGAGAAAATTCTAAATAACTGACTTCCTGTTGGGATTCGGATTTAGTACCAAGAGACTTTTTTGTAGGTAGTGGTGTGTTACATGTGTGTACCGATTTTTGTACATGTACGTGAAACATAGCTCGAGGCGCACTCCGTTGAAAGTGTATAGGTGGCGCTATCGAGCCATCGTGCAACTGAAAATCGCACTGCAGTGCTCGGGCCCTAATAATAATAATAATAATAAACGGAGCAATTCCAAGAGGGTCCTCGCACCATCGGTGCTCGGGCCCTAATAATAATAATAATAATAATAATAATAATAATAAACGGAGCAATTCCAAGAGGGTCCTCACACCATCTGTGTTTGGGCCCTGATAATAATAATAATAATAATAATAAACGGAGCAATTCCAAGAGGGTCCTCACACCATCGGTGCTCTGGCCCTAATAATAATAATAATAATAATAAACTGAGCAATTCCAAGAGGGTCCTCGCACCATCGGGGTTCGGGCCCTAATAATAATAATAATAATAAACAAAGCAGATACAACAGGGTCCTCGCACCTCAGTGCTCAGGCCCTTATAATAATAAACAGAGCAGATACAATAGGGTCCTCACACCATCGGTGCTCGGGCCCTAATAATAAACGGAGCAGATACAATAGGGTCCTCACACCTTCGGTGCTCGGGCCCTGATTAAAGATGCAAGCAGCGATGAACGGGCCCTCGCACCCAGGGCTCACCGGCAGCTAATGATAAAATGGAAAGAAAATTTAAAAAGTAGTTAACTTTATTTAAAATACTAACCGGATGCTTTGGATGGGCTACAATCAGGTCTTCTTCGACTTTCCCAACGTAAATCTGGGAGTGAAGTGTGTTATTGGCCAAGTCCAATTCTAGCAATTTCTTTGGCGACATCTTCAGATGCTCAGGCTTGATGAAGCAGGCAAGAAAGTTGATGAACCCTTCAAGTTGCTTGTCATGAAACTTGTGAACCAAGGTTTTAATTCCCTTCAAAGATCATAAAAAATGCATTTTTAGAACTGACTGAACTTGCTGTTGTTTTTCAATAGACATCAGAATCATCTTACTTCTATGCTGAGTTGCATACACTGTATAGAAAAATACTCACTTGAAAGACCATCACGTATTCCTTCAAAATTGGGAGGACACGAAGGTACACACTAAGAATAAGGTTCACTTTTTGGTTTTCCACCCAAATCTTCTTTACAATTCGGGCCTTCCTTTTCTTCCCCAAATCAGTCATTCCTTCAAAAAAAAGAAAGAAAAAAAAGAAATACAGTGCATACAGATTTAAAGTTTGTGCAATACCAATGGTATACATAAAATGTTGCACAGATTGTAACAGTATGAGTACTCCTTAGGCTAATAAAATATAATAATAACAATTTACTTGGGACAAAAGTGTCTGCTAAATCATAACCATAACCATAAAACAGTAGGTATAGGTGTACAACACACATTTTATTAATCTCTCTCTCATACTGTATAGACAGACACATACAGCATGTTTACTACTGAATACTAAGATTCAATAGTAGGATTTTAGTTCCTTCTTGACCATAGAACAATCTGTTACAATATATACATACACATACATACCCTTCTTGCAGAGATCCTGGTGAATAAATTCAACCCTTCGTTGAGCCTTTTCACTCACACCATGGTCTCTGTACAGGTCCTGTAATATTTCGTTGTACAGTTCTTGGTCCTGCTTTCCCATAAATCCAAAGTAGAGCACTCTGAACACAGGTAACATTCTTTTAGCATTGATCCCTACGTCATAAGCTGACAACCAACGATGGGAGACAAATCGCTGGGGATTTGTGGCAGGTATGTCCAGGAACTCTGCTATTTCTTTCAGGTACCCCAACTGCAAGTGAAGATAAGATATCTTACACTACTAGAAACACTCAAAACAGTTAATAAACAAGTTAGAAATAGATTTTTCATTAAAAATGAAATGCATGTTCAGATACCTGATCTGGTGCCCATTGATGGTCTGTGTGGATGTCAGCAAAGAGCTGCTCCAAGTAGTTTTCAAAAGGTTCAGCAAATCTCTTTGCAGAGTTGTGGATGTGATGGCAAGAGTCACCATCCACATCGAGCAGAGTGGAACAATGCCTCTCTCGTATCCTTGTCACCAGCCCTGATTTGCTCCCGCGCATCACGTTGCATGAGTCTAGCATTATGCTAATTAGGTTCGACCAAGGAATGTTCTTTTTCTGAAAAAAGTCACACATCACCCTCTCCAAACTAGCTGAACTGACTTTCGCAACTTCAAGGGAGCCCAGGTGTTCAACCACAACATCATTGAGCTCTTTGTTGAAGTAGCTGACCAACATAGAAAGGACCTTCTTATTACTGCTGGGGGTACTCTCATCCACATTCAGAGAGAAGGTGTATTGTCGTAAGTTGTAGAAAGTTCTCTCCGCAAATGTATGGCCCATACCATACACCATTTTATAAGAAGCTGCAGTGCGGGAGAGTTTAATTTGGCTAAGGGCTGCCTTGTCTGCAGCTAGACACTGGCTTAACTCCACCAACACAGGTGCTATTGTCAGAGGTAGAGAGTGCTCAGCAATAACTGCCAGGACCATAAATTACTCATTTAATGATTCATTTTAAACTAATTTAGTTCATCTCCATTTGCTTTGTCTTCATTATGTATACTCATTTCCATAAAAAAATATTTTGGTTTACTAGTCTTCAACACACACACACACACGTAGTGTTTTCATGTTTTATGGGGACTTTCCATAGACATAATGATTTTTATACTGTACAAACTGTATATTCTATTCCCTTACACTAACTCTATCCCTAAACCTGCCCATCACAGAAAACTTTCTGCAATTTTACATTTTCAAAAAAACATCACTTTTTTTATTTATAAGCCGTTTTTTCCTCATGGGAACCAAAAAATGTCCCCACACGAACAAGGATTTCGGATATTGCCATCCTTATGGGGTCCCCATAACGTAGGGTTTACCAGGCCACACACACACACACACACACATACCTCTCCATTAGCAATGCGATTACACATAGGCACTGGAAGCTTAACACTTTCCCTGATCTTTTCTGCTGCTGAGGCTTGGTTCTGAGTAGCTGGTAAAGGATCTTCCTTACGGAGGAGTTGTGCCACACTTTGAGTTGTTACGATTGAGGTCACTCTGTTTGTGTGTATGGATGTCTGACAGTGTGCATACAGGGCATGCACCCCTCTGCTACTGTAGTTAATTTCCTTCATGCAGAGAGTGCATTTAGCACAACCCTTTTTTTCAATTTTCTGAAAAAAGTCAGACAGTATGAATGTGTGTTTGACTGCATGGACCTTGATTGTAGTTTCAAGTTTCAGCCAAGACCAATTCCAACTGCATTTACAGCCTCTATCCATCTGTTGCACAAGAAGTGTCTCACTTTCCTCAATTTCCCTCATTCTGCAAATGAATACAGTTATTTTTGCAAAACTGTATCATAACGGAGTTCAAATAGTTCACTCTGCTCCTTTCCACAATGTCTTGTTTATATGCTGCAATATTTCTTGCCCACTCTGGGGTTGCCATAAAATGTAGAATGTTAAGTGTCCATCTTCAGCAGTCTATTTGTGTCAATATTACCTGATAAAAAAGGACCTCCTTAAAAATAGCAAAACCAGCTGGTGATCACCTAAGCCCACTCAACAGTTCCTTGAATTTGGAACTTGAATTAAATTGTATAGTTTGTATATAAACACTGATGTCTACAGAAGCAATCAAAATAGAGAAAAGCACCTTTTGAAAGTAACATGGAGCATGAAAGAACAATTATATCGATTGCATTGTTACACAGCTAGGTGGCGACAAGTGACTTAAATGTACTTGTTATTGAATCATTCAAGAGATTCGTTCAAAAATCAGTGATTCATCCATTAATGAAACAAGCAAAGTACCGGTATTTATTATATCAATATATTGCTATATAATACTAAATAAGATATGTATTAATATTAGGGCTGGGAATCGATAAAAATTTTTTTACTAATTAATTTCACAATTTGCTGTAATTAATTGCATTTCCTCCAAGCTTGTAATCATCAATAATTAAACTTAGAATCACCGGAAAAAAAGGAACAGAAAATAGCCCTATATTAAAATAATATTAAACATCAATATATCAATGAATTATTCTTTTTCAATAATCAATCAACATAATCAATTTAAGATTTTTTTTTTCAATTTTCTTTTTTTTTTTTTTTTTACTAATTATAAAAATAAACTATAGTCCTGAAAAAGCTATTATTTCCAGAGCGTGTGATCAGAGCATTTCATTTTAAAGGAATAGTTCACCCAAAAATAAAAATTCTGCCATCATTTACTCTTCCTCAAGTTGTTCCAAACCTTTATGACTTTCTTTCTTCTGCCGAACACAAAAGAAGATATTTTGAAGAAAGTCGGTAACCAAACGACTGATGGACCCCATTATTGACTTCCATAGTAGGAAAAAAAAATGCTATGGAAGTCAATGGGGACCAGCAACTGTTTAATTACCAACCTTCTTTAAAATACCTTTTTTTGTGTTTAGCAGAAGAAAGGAAATAATACAGGTTTAGAACAACTTGAGGGAGAGAAAATGACAGAATTTTCATTTTTTGGGTGAACTATTCCTTTAACATTGTTGCCCAGCATGACTATACCAGCTCAGCAAACAGAAGTCTACAGAGAAATGCCACCTTATTTGAGCAGACTTTCCTTTCCAGTGCTTGATCGGTACATGATTGGAGCGTTTGGTCCGTGAACGACAGAGCAGAACGCGCAGCACAAACACGGAGTCGGACATTGAGCAGAGAGCGCAACGCGCCGACACCTATGGCCGACACACACACACACACACACACTATATTTTTAGGTTACCGTATATATCGACGGATTACATTTTTCTCGAGCACATTTGACCAAAATGGTTGTAATTTCGAGCCTAACAACTTTTTCTATGTAGCTACAGTCATCCATAATTTAATCTTCTAGCTAGCATTAACGTTAGGTCTTTACATGTGAACTTGATGTAGCTAAATCGTACTGATAGCAGGTTACACACAGACACACAACATATTACCTCGGCCTAGTTAAAATGTTTAATAAATTACATGACTAGTAGATTACATAACATTATAAACCAAAAATATCCTTACCTCCAGTCATTGATGATCTCACCAGTTTCCAGTTAAACGGGAAGGCGCGTCGCCGAACTCGGGTCTCAGGGAGAAATAATGCTGCAGTGGCAGATATACCGCAGCAAGAAGAAACATAGTGGTTCACAACAGCGCGCATACCGGTGCTGTTTTGGCGCGCAGTGTTCTGATTTGCTCATTTACTTTTTTGGTGGAGGCCATCCTGAATTACTGATGGTGAAATTATAATACAACACTCTCAGACACCCCCCCCCCCCCCCCCCCCCCCGACCCCCGGAAAAAAAACTCTTCGGATCTGCATGATTCACACAAGTCACCCAGACGGCCGTGAAAAAAGCGAGAGCCGCCAAAAAGCGCACTGGTTCGGAGTCATATCAAACATGTGAAGTTTGGGGCAGATTGGATTTGAGTTATTGCAACTTTATTTTTCATGGCGAATCATCGAAATTCAGCAGGCCGCCACGGACACGCCCTTCATCGAAATTCAAGATTTTTCAATTTAACATCGCAAAGGCCTTTAGATTAGGCATACCAAATTTGGTGGTGATCTGAATAAATCTCTAGGAGGAGTTTGTTAAAATACAACGCATGGAAATGACATAAAATGACACAAAATTTGCTCATAATATTAAAAATAACTGACTTCCTGTTGGGTTAAGGATTTTGCTCCAAGGGTCTTTTTTTGTAGGTATTGGTGTGTTACATGTGTGTGTGCCAATTTCCGTGCATGTACGTGAAACATAGCTGGAAGGCTGTTGATTTTCTTAGTATAGGTTTGCGCTGTCGAGCCATTTTGCCACACCCTCTTCTGAATCCTATATTAGACGAAAATTTTAACCAGGTTTGACACATGTTCAAAGTTTCATGACCTTTTGAGCATGTTTAAGCCCTCAAAAATGCGATTCATTTTGGAGAAGAAGAATCTGAATAATAATAATAAATGGAGCAGATACCAATAGGGTTCTCACACCATCGGTGCTCGGGCCCTAATTAAAGCTGCAAGCAGCGATGAAAGGCCCCTAGCACCCAGGCTCACCACCACCCGGTGCCTATAGGAGGAACAGTGAACTTTAGATCATATGCTTAGGAAATAGTAAATATTTGTGCCACATTTCTTGCTGCCAACAGGTGGCACTATGATTACTACTGAATATCGGCATGTTAATGTCTCAGGCCAGGACTCTTACCAAACATGCAAAGTTTCGGGCAGATCAGACATCTCATGTTTAAATTAGTATAAAATAAGTACTTTCCTGTTGCCAGCAGGTGTCTCTATACTTATAGTTGAATATTGGCCTTTAGTTGTGTCAGGCCAGGACTCTTATAAAACATGTGAAATTTGGGTCAGACTGGGAATGCTAGGTATGCATGAGTTACAACAACTTCATGTTTCATAGTATTAATAGCATCCTTTAGCACATAATAAGTGTTGCTAGCGTTTGAGAATATTTATAGCATGATTATCACACAATGGAATATTTTGAATATGCCACTTCCTGTTGCCATTAGGTGGCGCTATGACTACAATCGAATATGAGCATGTTGCTGTGTTCAGGAAAGGACTCTTATCAAACTTGTTAAATTTGGGGAAGATTGGACACTGTATGCCTGAATTACAGTAACTTCCTGATTCACTGCAGTAATTTGCTGCTTTAGCATTTAGCTAAGTGTTGCTAACATGTTTTATTATGTTTCTAGCATGGTGCCAGTGTATTTATCACTTGCTGGCACTTTTTAATATGTTGCTAGGAGTCCATAACAGTGTTAACCTTGTCACTTCCTGTTACAAGCAGATGGCGCTATGACAAACTGAATTTGGCCATAGGTGTTTGTTAAGAACAAAACACCTATCACACGTGTGAAGTTTGGGGAACACTGGACATTGCTTGTCTGAGTTACAGCAGCTTCCTTTTTCATTGCATTAGTAGCATGCTTTAGCCCTTAGCTAAGTGATGCTAACATGTTTTAGTATGCTTCTAGAATGTTGCCAGCATATTAAATACTTGTTGCTTTTTATTATTTTGCAAGGTGTCCATAACAGTGTTAGACATGGCACTTCCTGTTGCCATTAGGTGGCGCTATGACTAGAATTGAATACGGGCATGTTGATGTGTTCAGTATAGGACTTTTGTCAAACGTGTGAAGTCTGGGGCAGATCAGACGTTGTTAGCCTGAGTAAGAGCAACTTCCTTATTCAATGCAGTAGTTGCATGCTTTAACACTAAGCTAAGTGTTGCTAGCCTGTTTTATTATGCTTCTAGAATTTTGCCAGCATATTTAACACTTTTTAATTTGTCCCTAGGAGTCCATAACTGTGTTAACCTTGTCACTTCCTGTTACCAGCAGGTGACCCTATGACTATTATTGAATTTGGTCATGGGTGTTTGTTTGGAACAGAACACCTATCACAAATGTGAAGTTTGGGGAAGATCGGACATTGCTTGCCTGAGTTACAGCAACTTCCTTTTTCACTACATTAGTAGCATGCTTTAGCACTTCGCTACGTGTTGCTAAGATGTTTTAGTATGTATCTAGTATGATGCCAGCCTATTTAACACTTGTTTACACTTTTTAATATGTTCCTAGGAGTCCTTAACAGTTTTAACCATGTCACTTCCTGTTACCAGTAGGTGGCACTATGACTATAACTGAATTTGGTCATGGGTGTTTGTTTGGAACAGAACACCTATCACACCTATCACACGTGTAGTTTGGGGAAGATCGGACATTGCTTGCCTGAGTTACAGCAACTTCCTTTTTCACTGCACTAGTAGCATGTTTTAACACTTAGCTAAGTGTTGCTAGGATGTTTTAGTATGTTGCATGTTGCCATTGTGTTTATCACTTGCTGGCACTTTTTAATATGTTGCTAGGAGTCCATAACAGTGTTACACATGATACTTCCTGTTACCAACAGGTGGTACTATTACTATAACCGAATACGGGCATGTTGATGTGTTCAGTACAGGAGGCTTGTCAAACATGTGAAGTTTGGGGCAGATCGGACATTGCTAGACTGAGTTACAGCAACTTCCTTATTCAATGCAATAGTTGCATGCTTTAACACTTAGCTAAGTATTGCTAGTAAGTTTTATTTTTTTTCTAGCATGTTGCCAGCCTATTTAACACTTAGCTAAGTGTTGCTAGCATGTATTAGTATGCTTCTAAAATGTTGCCAGCCTATTTAACACTTGTTGATCCTTTTTATTATTTTACAAGGAGTCAATAACAGTGTTAAACATGCCACTTCCTACTGCCATTAAGTGGCGCTATGACTATAATCGAATACGGGCATGTTGGTGTGTTCAGGACAGGACTCTTGTTAAATTAAACTTGTTTAACAAACTTGTTAAATTTGGGACAGATTGGACACTGTATGCCTGAATTACAGTAACTTCCTGATTCACTTAAGTAATATGATGTGTAATATGAAAATGGCACTGACACCTGCACCTGTATTCACCAAAACTATTTTTGTTATGGATTTATAGTTTATTTTTTGAAGGAGGACAAGTCAGTTGATGGAGAAATGAAGAATGAGGCATGTTATATATGAAGACATCAGACGCAAAAGCTTTTTAAGTTCTATCTGAAAAGGCCTTTGCATCTGAAGTCTTCATATGTACTAAGAGTTTTCAATACATTACTGATTTGTAATGACTGCTTGTATTATGTTCTACTTATGCAGTCACTGCAGCCTGAAACTTTGAATACTGCATTCCCAAACAGCTCTGTGACAGCACTGATGTTATGGCCCATAAAAGAAACTTAACAGGTGAGAGCCCATACCTCCAACAACCTTCAATAGGAATCAATGTTATGTCCATTACAACAATTCTATGGGCACTATCATACACCCAGCGCAATGCGACGCAAGGCGCAGCGAAAGTGTGTTTGCTAGTTTCAGTTCTGCGCCCGTTCACATTTTCCCATTCAGCGCCACTTCGTTTAATTGCTATTTTAAGGGGCTGAAAATAGACTACTGTAAAGTCTGGCGCAATGTATTTTCTTTGTTGTTTAAAGAGCATACACAAATGCATAAGATTTTTTTGAAGGCTTAATATATATATATATATATATATATATATATATATATATATATATATATATATATATATATATATATATATATAATGGATGGTCATCGAATGTATCAGCAGCTCCGTTTCATCTCAAAGACAAGTTCTGTCTTTGCGCTTGCCAAATTCCGCCATGTAAATAGCAAATCCGTAATGGCACGAGTGCAACTTAAATGGAATGGAAGAGACTCAGATTGGTTTATTGTATGTTATGCCCAAAAAACACCTATTACTCATTAAGAGAAAAGGGACAACCCGTTTAGACCATGCGCCTGGGTGGGACAACCGTTTTTCCATCGTTAAAATAGCAAAAGTGGATTTGGACACGACCTGAGTGCACCCGCGCCGTGCGCTTTACACTTTGCATTTAGATCATAAAAATAGTGCCCTAAATAATAATATTATATACTGTTAATTTATTTACAACACCCAGAATTATTTTGTCTCTCCAGGACATCTACGTAAGGTTGTTTTTTTATTCTTTTGAGGAAAGCACCGAGGACCGTCAGAGACTCCAACCACACGAGCCATGGATTGGTCTTACCGTTACCATCAGGCAGACTTTATCACAGAACCCGCACCAGCAGACTCCAAGACTAGTTCCTTCCACAGGCAATCAGACTGAACTGAACTCCGCTAACCACTAACACCACACACACACCAGCAGACTCATATACACAGAACTCTATCACTTACACTGACTGGACTCTGACTCACTATTCTGCACCCTGACATTCTGTTTGCACTTATTCATACAGTACTGCACTGCAAAGGTATATGTACAGTATACAGTGATTGTTGTTTATTATTGTTATCATTTTGTGCTCTCTGTATAGTATAATATTGCACTATATATTATTTTCTACCTGTATGGAGCCCTTATGTATAATGTGTATATTTTTAATAAAGTATATGTGTTGCGAATATATTCAGTATTTGTCATGCTGTCATGCTGCAGAGTTTGCACAAAAGCATTTCACCACCTCTATACTTGCATTCATGGTATTGTGATAAAGTTATTTGATTTGGTCACATGACTTGTTCATCGGTTGTACTGTTGTGCTGGATAACAATTGCAAATTGTTTATGACACTGAAGAAGATTATGATAGAGACATGGATTTGAAGAAAACCAGAAGAGCTCTGATGATAAGGAAACTGGATGTGTTTATTTGGTGCTCAAAACATTTCACCATGCGTTCATCTGGGTTTCTTCATCTGATTAAAATAATATGCTTTTAACATAACCCATTTTTATTTCACTTGAATATCATTTATCTTAATATGCTACTTTATCTGTCTTTTTGCTGCATGCTAGTAAAATATTGTGTATGGTGTTGGATAATGAAGTATGGTGAATATTCTGTATAAGGGATGGTTTTTGGTAAATACACCATTTAATTTTGTAAACAATACTTATAATTACCATGGTTGTTTTGATTAAAACATGAACATTTAGTCATATTAATGAAATTCAGTGAGATGAAGAGCAGGCAGAAAGCTGCATTAGAAGAGACTGCATAGACTTCATGCATAACTGAAGGAGATGAATCAAGGAAAGATCAACATGAATCCTATTCTGTATTATAATGATATACTGATGTTTTGCACCTTAGGAGGACAAAGATGAGACATTCTTTACAGAGATGTATGAATTAGGTCTTTTATAGTATGATTCTTTGCATTGCATGAATTGTATGGCTTTTGCTCCATTAACT
The DNA here is from genome assembly GCF_023724105.1 of Carassius gibelio. Taxonomy (NCBI): domain Eukaryota; kingdom Metazoa; phylum Chordata; class Actinopteri; order Cypriniformes; family Cyprinidae; genus Carassius; species Carassius gibelio. Next base: position 16,460,016 of record NC_068388.1, read on the forward strand.
GCACACTATCACACATCATCTTACTGAATGACACATTGGCCTTTTGTGATAGTACAATGAAGTGTCACAATATGTATTTGTTGGATTTGTTTACTTTAAGCACTGTATTTTTGCTCTTGATCTAATTAAATAAATTGAGCCCTTTCCAAATGGGCACTTGTGTAGATTTTCTGGTGTCTTTATTCTAGGACAAGTATGATTTCTAACTTACACAATGGTATGTTTTTTAAAAGACAATCTAAAAAAAAATGTCACTCAACAGTTTGTTGTCCATGATGAGAATAGATTTGTGCATTTTTTTCTGCCTTTCCATCCCCAGGGGCCCAGTAGAGTCGCCGGGGAGAGCAAAATAAATTTACATTTCAAATGGCTGTAAATTAAAATCTGATTATAGTTTCAAAAATAAAACTGACAGGAAAACTACTTATGCTATGTTTAATAAATAATGCTGGGCACAGCTTTCAAACATTCATAGAAAAGTGCTATAATGGTGTTGCATTCGCAACAGATTTGTAAAGAAAACGTCAAACTGCACTTACTTCCACATTAATTGCAGAGAATCAGAACAGTACCTTAAAAAATAAACCATAAAATAAAATAGTTTACACACCTGGACAACGACGCTCAGTGAACTGTTGGGTCACTCCTCCTTTTTTGAGTGGTAATGATGTTAACGACAGTCAAAGGTCATTTGATGAAGACACACCCAACAAACGAGAAAAGTTGTCTGCAGGACTCTGCACCTTGCAGTGGCCGAAAGCGTCTGGTATCTCTGCACTTGGATTCATTAGTGAAGTCCACCTGCATTCTTTATAATGCATGTGGGTTGCATTGAAGATGTTTGAAAACCATGAGCATCTCTCTCACATGATAAAGGCCAAGAAACATCTCTATAGGCTATAAAGGGATGATATGGTAGTTTAATTAGGCCTACCAAACACACATTCATGTTTAAGTAATGCTAGTGTATAATTTAAAACTAGTGGTGGGCATAGATTCAATTTTTTAATCTAGATTAATCTCACTGTAATCTTGGAATTAATCTAGATTAATTTAGATTAAAATGGCTCATTTGAATTCTGCCGAAGGCATTCAAAATATGTGTGCTACCCAAATAAAATAATGACTAAAAGTAACGTTAAGTCTTTGAGAACGTGTTTCTCAAGACAGGTGGTGCATTAGACCAGGGGCTCATCTCCTGTTTCAAAAATGCATCACAAACTGTTTGAGAAAGCTGTAAACTAATTCCACTTTGCACAAGGTGTGTGTGTGTGTGTGAGAGAGTGAGTGTGTGTTTGTGTGTGTGTGAGAGAGTGTGTGTGCAAACAACCTTAGGCCAGTGAAACACTGGCTGTGTGGCGTGAGCATGCGTTTCTGCTGCGTGTCAGTTGCGTGGCGGCTGCGTCGCGTTTTTTGTGTCTTTACACACCAGAATCATGCCTGATGCTGCACTGGCGCGCTGCTGCTGCTGCTAAGGTGACATGGAGGGAGACCGCCGACAGACCAGCATCTTGTCTTCATGACAACAATATCTATACTTCATATTGAGCATAAATATAAAGCCTACTTATAAAGGACACCGTCAACAGTATTGACGGCAAAATAGACTATGTTTGACAGGTGCAATATGTGAAAATCGATAATTATTTATTTATTTTTTAAATTACATTTATATGTGAATTTATGTCAACCTACAGACTTTCAAACATCAAAATGTCATTAATTAATATGTATTTGTGTTCAAAATGACATATAAACATATTTTCCTATTCTATTTTGCCGGACTGCAAAAAGCATCATGTATGAAAGCACGAGTCCGTGCTGCTTCAACACCACATATGAAGCGCAAATGGACTGCATACGCACTGCAGACAGAGTATGTGTGAAACAGGCATGCATCTTGTCGAGGTTTCCATTGACCATTTGATGTGGTAATTTCACAGTAGACATACACATAGGTGCGAAGACTCATTCTCGACCCCAACAGATACGGCTAGGTATACATCCGCGATAAAATATCAAGGTGAAAGTCATCATAGCTCGCGTAGTATAGACCCAGCTCCTAACCCAATTTTGAGAATAGATTAATGGCAATATTTGATTTATAGTCTGATAAGAGTCTCCCATTAACGCAGTATGTTAATGCCGGTAACGGCCCACCACTATTTAATACTATTTAGTCTGCACTTTGTTACTGAAAGCGTCTATTTTTCTCAGCACTAGGAATGGGTGACTGCCAAAGTCCAAATTCGTGCTTGAATAAGCAGATGGCTTCACATTTGAGTTGCTTTACAGTATTTGCATCTCTGACACATGCAAAGGGTGGGTGTTGAAACGGACAGTAGGCTTGCAAGCCAAAGGCTGATAAAGTATGCTATACTACAGGTTATTAAAACAAAAGCACATTTTCTGCACACTGCAGTAGTTGAAAGCATCAGATATCATCATATCCGATCTTCGAGATTTAGATAAGTGTTTTTGAAGAAAGCATTTTTTTCCAGCTGTTACCTGAATTACAGGACTGTAGTTATGCAACATATTGATACTATTATTAAAGACATTCAACTGCAAACTAATGGAGTATTGATGGTTGTAAAGAACAATCCCCCTTCCAGAGTGTTGATACAACTGCTTTCAAAAACTTGCACTGTTGTAGACGACAGAGGATGCAGAGATATATCAGCAGCAGTAGACCAATTATTTAGACGTGAACCTGATGTATTATTAAAAATGACATTAAGAATTGACATTAAGATGCAAATGCACCTTTATTTTTTATTTTAATGATCAACATTAAGAACACATTTGGTTACTGGCTTCACAGTAAACAGACAACATTACACAGAATGTAAATACAATTTGACCTTACAAAAACCTTTAGAAAACACAACTGTGTCACAGTTTTGTGTAAAACCTTCAAGTACTCCAGGTATAAGACATTGCCTTTAAAGTGTATTTGTGTAAACTGGTCATTTTAAACTAAAATAGTAGATAAAAATAAATAAGAACTGGAAAAGGCCTTGCCTATTAAAGTGAAAATAAAAATAAACTGGAAATTAAACTTGTCTTAACCCAGAGTGTGAACTGCCATCACTCAGGAATGGAAAGATTCTTCTGCAGGAACAGTAGCCCATTGACATGCCCAGGGGTATCGCTTTGCCATGCGAGCCAAAAGAGGATACTCCTTTTCATTCTCCCGCCACCAGATGAGAGGATTGTCCTGCAGTCCTGCAGGTCTCCTTGCCCTGTACCTTTTGATCTCGTCTTCTCCCTCTGCCGCTTTAGTTTTCTGTGGTCCTACTTCCTGTTGTGGTCTGTAGGCTTCCCCAAGGAGAGACTCCAAAGCACTGGATTGCTTGAATTGCTTGGGTGCCGGAGGTTGGGGTTCCACCTCTTCCTCCACTCCATCAACTTCATCAGCAGCAGCATCTTGCTGTGTAAGAAGAGAGAGAGAGAGAGAGAATTTGTATTTTATGGAGGTGTGTGTGAGTGAAAGAGAGAGTGGACTTTTTCCACTGAGTTTCTTTTTAAAATGATTACTTACATTATATGCATATTCCTCCATCCCACACACTGCTTCAGTCTGGAGTCTGGAGAAGGTCCTGTCTCACTCCTCCTCATTCAGGAATGGCAGAGCTTTGAAACGTGGATCAATAGCTGAAGCTACTTACAGCATGTCCTTCTGGTTTACATACCTGGAATTTAAATTTCACAGATTTGTTTTTGTGAAAATTGGGGATATCCCATAGGTGTAATGGTTTTTATACTGTAGAAACTGTATATTCTATGGCCCTACACCAACCCTACCCCTAACCCTAACCCTCACAGGAAACTTTTTGCATTTTTACTTACTAAAAAAAAACTAATTCTGTATGATTTATAAGCGTTTTGAAAAATGGGGACATGGGTTATGTCCTCATAAATCACCCTCTCCTTGTAATACCTGTGTCATACCCATGTCATTATACAGAGTTGTGTCCTGATATGTCACAAAAACATGCCCACTCTCACACACACTCACTCACACACACACTCACACACACACTCTCACACACACTCTCTCACACACACACACATACTCACTCACTGTCACACACACACCTTGTGCTTAAGTTTTTCTTGATCTCATCCTTCGTGTCATTAACAACTCTGGAGTCTTCTGGGAAACTGGTCATCTCTTTCAGCAGCAGATAATGCAGATGTGCTATCACTGAGAGAGTTAGGCACTTTTCTTCTGACATCACTTGAGTGTCTGTCTTCATTGGCTTTAGAGCCCTGACCACATCTTCTGCATCTGTTATGTCCTCTTCCTTCAGACTGCAAAGATCCTTTTCATTTCTCCGCACATCAGGTGAGAGCAGAGCGGCAGAGATTGCGGGTTGCTGCTCTAAAAAGCAAGGCCAGGTTGATTATGTGCGCGAAGCAGCCAACGTGGGTTACCCCCGTAATCTCAACCGCACGGATCATATTCGCCACGTTGTCAGTGACTATGGCTGGGTCTTTACTCAGCAGCCCCCACTCCTCCATAGCTTTGGTTAACATTTCAGCCTGACTGACAGAGCGATGGTCCGTTTGAACTTCGGTTGTCTTCAGCACGTAAGACACGAGGTTCCAGAGCTCGTCTATGTAGTGTGCTGTCACACTTTTCCGTAGCTACGGATGTCCAGGTGTCACTTGTAATGCCCACCCTCTCTGCAGTCTTAAGCTTACACATTACACCATCTTTTACTGTCTGGTACATGTTGGGGATCACTTCTTCAGACAGACGTTTGCGAGACACAATGACATAATTTGGTTCCATTACCTTTATTAGCCGCCTGAATCCCACATTCTCAACAACAGAATACGGGCGCATATCTTTGCAAATGTAGCCTGCAATCGCCTCAGCTCATTCTCGTTATTGCTTCTGAACCCGAAATGGTACCAGATCGCAGCTTTTAGCATTTCTGGAGTTTTCAAAGCTGCCATGTTCATTGTTTTAATGTCCTTCCACCTCGCGCGCATGTGTGTCTTCAATGACGCGGCAAATTAAAATTCACTGGGAAAATGTAGGCCTATTATTAAATCGTTCCTCTGAGTTACTGATCGATCTTTAGTAATTAATATGAAAATCGATTCAGAATTGGTGAATCGATTTTTTCAACACAGCCCTACCTAGCACACATTCACGTTTAAATTGAGTAGGCTAATTTAAAACTAAAAGAAATTGTAGCTTACCCATGCTACTGTTGCTGAAAGCGTCTGATAGCTCGCACTTGGATTGGCTGGCATAGTCCTACTGCGTCATGTAATACATGGGTGGGTTGCATTGGAGGGGGTTAAGCTGAGCATCTCTCACAGAAAATGTCAAATAGACTCCTCTTGAAAGATAAATAATGGAAAACATTGACCTCCTATGTTGGGTACAGGTAATCCTAATCATAGAGCAAATGTAAGTCATTGTTGCTGGAAACGTCTGTTGCGTGTAGGCAATGATGAGGTGAACTGATGACTGGCGAAGACCTGAACGTGTAATAACATCACGGATGGTTTTACATTGAAGTTGGTTGAATGGTTTGGCACCATGGTGTCTTCTCAGTGATGTTCCTATAACGTTCCCCTAATGTGGCTGAGAGAATGTTCTTCCTTTTATTATCTTGAAAATTTGTAACAATTTGTTTTTGAGAACATTTTATAATCTGTTACCTCAACAACATCCTCAAAATGTTGCAGATAGCATGTTCTGTCTTTGTAGGACTGTCACATTAAAAGAACATTTTAAACAAAACATTCCCACTGAGCAAAAGTATGTCGAAACGACATATTTTTGACGTCTTTGTCGGACGTTGAAATGACGTCCCCTGAAGAGCCAGAATGAAAGTTTTATGACATCTTTTTTCGAAGTCTTTGTTGGACGTTGAAATGACGTCCCCTGAAGAGCCAGACTGAAAGTTTTTATGATGTCTTTTTACGACGTCTTTTGGACGTCCAATATCGACATCAACAGGACGTCTCTAGGAGGTTAAAATTGAGTTCAGATGTGGTTATTTCTGGACGTATTTTCAACGTCTTATAAGGTCTCATTTATACTGTTTCTGGACAAAATAAACACTCTTAGGCTGCATTCAATTAATTCTCATGTTTATTGCTATGCAATTTATTTTTGTACTTGTAAATAAACTTAAAGAAACAGTGTTCACACAAAAAAACATAAAAAATAAAATAAATTTCACTCATTATACAGTGGATAACAATTAACAACAAACAATTTAGTTTAGTTGGGTCCACACATTATCTTCACCTGTTGGAGCTTCACTTTTTAAGCTTTTTCATTTTTATTTCAACTGCAAGTAGCATAAAATTCTTAAATATTGTATTCTTTATTCATGCAATAGTCAAGTGTTTGTGTGCCTGAATATTATCTGCATGCAATAATAATAAATAAAAAAACACAATATACTACAATGCAAGGGTTTTCGATCTGGAGTTCAGGACCAAAGCAAATGGGTCCACAAAATAATTTATACCATATTTTCCAGACTACAAGTCATATTTTTTTAATCTTCTGAGATGTGCTGAATTATTCCAAAGTAACTTATATAATGCATGTAATGTCAAAAAGCCTAAGCACAATGTAAACATAAAAGTGGGCACTAAAAAGTTTCTATAAATATAGATCTCACTCTCTCAAGTCTCTCTGTACACCGTAGCATTGTCTGTACCTCTGTGTTTTCTACATTTCTGGATGAGGTTCACAGAAACTGAGATGGCAAGTATTTTTTTATTTTTTATTTTGGTTTCTTTATTTAACAAAAGTTATACTGCTTGTAACTAATGGCACTAGAATTAGTTTATTTTATACATAGGCCTAAATATTTTTATTTTTGTTCTGTTTTAAATAGATGATTTGAAAGTGAGGGAAAATAAAATATTTACAGTGTTTATAGTTTTTAAGTTTCTTTACATTTGTTTTATTTATCAGTATTTAAATTATTTCTGAAATTAATAGTAAAATGTTTCTTATACACCGATGCAACTTATGTGTTTTTTCCTGACCTGGTGCAACTTAGCCCTATATTGTGCTGTATTAAACAAATGTATTATTTAAAAAATGGGGATCATTTAAAAAAAAACTAAATGAATAAATAAAATAATCATATTATGTTCATTATACTCCAACCCACAATAATTTTAAGCCTTAAAGGTCCCGTTTTTTGTGATCCCATGTTTTAAACTTTAGTTAGTGTGTAGTGTTGTTGTTAGAGTATAAATAATATCTGTAAAATTCTAAAGCTCAAAGTTCCATGCCAAGCGAGATACAGCGGACGAGTGAGTGCCTCGGGAGTATGTTGTTATATCTTTAACACTTTCTGATACTGAGGTTAGTGCTCTGCTGGGAAAAACAGGAGAAATTTGAGGATGGTGAAAAAGCTGAGGCTGAGTCTTCTCAATTCTCCTGCCCAGCGTATGTAGAGCTGTTGAGGTTATTGAGCGAAAATTACCTTTTGATCATATCCCGCCAGCTCAGGTGAGCCTTTTATTTCTGCATGATCTCCATACAGAGATTAAAAAGAAATGAAAGATGCCGTTTTCTTCTCGTGTCCATTGGTTTCAGCATGAAAGTAATCTGCCGACATTGAGTGATGTACCAAACGGCTATGAGGGAATGCCCCCTGTAGAAAGAACAATGTTTTTATAAATAATTTATAAATAATTTTTATCTGGGATTTTTTTTCTTTCTGCAGGGGAAACATCCTCTCTTAATCTCCCTCCTTGCCATTTAAGCCACTTCAGAAAATCATCTCGCTTAAATGGCAAGGCATACGCAGTAGCAGGTCAGTTTAGGGTTAGGGTTAGGGTTAGGGATAGGTTAGGGTTTGTGCTAAGAGACCTGGATAGAGGCACTGGCCTTTTTCTGATCTGGTAGATGAGCTGCGCCGTACCATGGATCTTTCTCCGTGCTACCAAGCAGGCCACCTCCGCCATGGGCAGGACTATGGCGGCCATGGTGGCAGTGGAGAGACATCTGTGGATGAACCTGGCAGACTTCGGGAGGAAAGGAAATTTGAGAAGTTCAGGGAGATGAAGGCGTACTCTTCTGCTTTCAGATCCTTCGTTCCACGAAGGTCCAGGTCTGAGCCCAAACAACATAGGGATACTGGCCTGTCTCAATCTGAGGATCAAAGACAGGCACAGAAGGCTTGTGTCGGAACTCGCGCTCCTCCCCCACCTGCGGCAGGGGTTAGAGGAATCGTGGTTCACGAGGAGGTAAGCAGAACCTAAGGAGTATGATCTAGACGAGGCAGCTTTCTCGTTCGAATTGGAGTGATACCGAGGTATCTACTCGTTCCCTTTGGGGATTTTTAACTTCTGCTTTTATCCTCCCCTTCCTAATTCCCCTGTAACCACCAGCTCTCCACCTGATCGAGGTTAGGTGGAAACCTCTCGCATAACAGTGTCCTATGCTGGACCAATAATGTAGTTATGGTTCTATGTTCATAACAACCACCTGACTGATGGTCCAGACAAAAAGGAGGCGCCCCTTGAGCGGGGCTCCAGTGCCAGGAGGGTGGGTGAGTAAATGTAACCCTCTCTGTATATACTTATGTGTATATAATTGCTGACAGTTACGTGTCTACTAATAAACTCTGTGAGTTTCCTTTGCAGTGCTGATGTTCTGGTATTAGGCGGCTGAGATCAAAGGTTTCTGAGGGAGCATCCTTGATCATCAGGCCTGGCACAGCACTGCAGGGAATTTCATGGATATCCAGCCAGGTCACCCCGAGGGGTCTCCTGGCCGCTTAGGGGTGCTGTCGAATCTAGCGGGAAGTGGAGGTGGCAGTTACAGAAGTCTTCTTGTTTATGCTACATCAGGTGATGCTCCCCTCGCCCGAGGTTTGTAAAATTGAGCTTGCCTCTTCCATTAGATTCAGCACCTCTGCAAAGTTTAGGAACCTTTAAGTAAACACGCTAAGCTTTGTGTACTTTCTCAAAACCACATGGTGGTCAGTGTGCACGTGAACACTTTGCGCTCTTTCTAAAAATCCACAAGTGGTAAGTTTGCACGCAAGACTCTGCAAACTTTCTGAAATCTTGTACGATAAGGGTTACGCGCCCCGCTTCATTCCCTTTCTTGAGATGATTAGACCTTGGTTCCTTGGGCTCCATTCAACCAGTGTGTATTTGTTTATACACCTCAAGCATTGCTTCCCTCAACATGAGGGGGTATTTGGGTGATTCTCGTGGTAATTTAGCAGTGCTCCCCTTTTTCCAATAAAAAAGGGTCGCCTATGAGCACGCTACTCTGAGCTCAGAGTTCTCCTCTCAGTATTGTTTCCATAGATCGAGTTGATGACTCTCAATCATACTATTTTGAGATGCAACATTCCATCTATGAGCTGCTTTATTAGAGTGCCATGAGAGCCCCTCCTTAGAACAGTGGATTGAAAATCCATTCTATGGTAAGTGTGCACGTGAAGTCTTTGCACACTTTCTGAAATCCACACTGTGGTAAGTTTGCACGCTAGTATTCTGCGTTCTTTCTAAAATCCTATATGGTGAGGGTTTTGCGCGGTTGCTTCGTGCCCTTTCTTGAGTTGGTAAAAGCCCCGTTCATCTTGGGCACCACTCCACCTATGTATCCTCGGATACCTATCTAAACAGTGTGTTGCTACTAGAGAACTGTCGAGACAGCTCTTTCAGCAAGCTTATGCGTAAGCTAGCGGTAGCCCCTGTGTGACAGGCAAGACTTGGTAGAAATGCTAGGTTCTTAGCCGTATCCCTTTAAAGGAATCTTTCCTGATTCCAAGCCTTCAGCTCTACCCTGGGTCGAGGCCCTAACAATTAAGTTGGGTATGTAGCTTAGGCCTTTTGGCCGTAAGGGGTACTGTCACAGACAGCCGTCTAAACGTCCCAGGGGCAACTCCCATGGAAATGGTAGAGTTGGTACTTAGTGCTCGCCATGATTCTGGCCTGCACTCCCCTCAGCATGGCGGTGTGGGTATACTGTTCCCCAAAGCGGCCCCTAGAGAACGCAGTTCAAAATTCCCTCGAAAGGGAACTGTCTCAGGTTACGTATGTAACCATAGTTCTCTGAGTAGGGAACGAGACACTGCGTCCTCTAGCTCCCTGCCATGCTTTGGATGCAAGCTTCAGACGAAGAAGATAAGTGACGTGCTCTCCCGGTGCTTATCTATAGTCGCGCCGGGAGTGACGTCGGAGGCTGTCGCCTGTCAACAAGTTGGTGTATTTTCAATGTATGTTACATACATGGGTCAAGACAAGGTGTTCCTCAAAGCGGCCCCTAGAGGACAGTGTTTCGTTCCCTACTCAGGGAACTATGGTTACATACGTAACCTGAGACATTTTTAAAACAAGAACGAACACTTCTTACATTATTGTTAATGTAGTGACAGAATGTATTTGTATTTTTCAGTAACGTTACTAAGACTTACCACTAGGTGTCAGTCGTGTTAATGTTACTAGTAGAGTGTGTAGATTATGAATCAGAAGTTAAACTTTTTTTGTTGCTGTTTCCGTCCTGAAAAGTAGGAATATATACGTATAACAAAACCAGAAAAATTATGGTCACCTGTATTATTGACCAATTTTAATAACTAAGTTAAAAATGATCATCATAATTTTACCTCTGACTGTAAGTTGAACCACCTAAAATAAACCAACAGGGATATGTACAATTACAAAAAGAGGAATTTGAAAATATATAATCTTTCTAATCTAAATAAATAATTTGAAATATTAATCTGAAGTGAAATGTAACATTAGATATATAAAACGATGAATAAAAGCACATTTATACTTACCTTTGGCTCAACACCAGTAGTCAGATGACCATTACTGTTTGAATTTCCAAGTAACATTAACGTTAATTAGCTCCGTCCCATTGTGAAGGTTGTTCGTTAGTCAGGTATCTCTCTAGGTTTATAAAGTGTCCTCTACGTAGAAATAAATAAATGAAAGGATGGCGGTGTCACGGTTCATGAATGCACTGTTTCCTGCTCATCTCTTGTTACGTCATGTTGATTGTTTCATGTGGGTGTTACCGCTGATCAAATGATTCCACCAGCCTACTTAATGTACTGTCTTTCATCTCTTGTTTGTCAGATCGTTGTTTGAGGTCCTCCGTGATTCTTGTCTGTGTCCCATCTGCTCAGCTACTCCTTGTGTCCTGTTCCTTTTCGTCGTTGTCAAACATCTTCTCACCAGTCTGTGCTGCCATCACCCACCATCAACCCAGCCTGGCCATACTTCTCTAATAAAGGATCATTTACTTGCAACTTGCTTCCTGTCCTTTATGCGATCGTGACAGAACAATCTGACCCCCCATGAAAGCAGCGAGTAACCCATCATCTGAATTGGAAGAGTTCCTCAGCGCCAGTGCTCGAAGGATGGACTCCCAGGAATGGAATCTTAATGACACTGGTTGCGCTGTTCAGGTTTTGGTGGCGCAGGTGTCCGAGCTCACCCAGCAATTACAGCTTCTGCGAGCCCCCACTGCACCACTCACACCGTCTGTTCCTCCCACACCATCGGAGACCCCCTCCTAGATGGAACCACGCCTTCCAGTTCCGGAAACCTACTCAGGTGAGCCTAATTTCTGTAGAGCTTTCCTAACATGATCGTGTCTGATTCATCTTATACCATCCTACAAACAGAAACTTAAATCTGCTAAACCTGTAGCAAGGACTGTGAAGAGATGGACCAGCGAAACGGAGCAGGATTTACAATCTTGTTTTGACCTCACTGATTGGAGTGTTTTTGAAGCTGCTACCACCGATCTGGACGAACTCACAGAGACTGTAACATCCTATATTAGTTTCTGTGAGGATGTTTGCATTCCTACCAGGACTTATTTAACATTCAACAACGATAAGCCATGGTTTACAGTAAAACTCAGACATCTTCGTCAGGCCAAAGAGAATGCCTACAGAAATGGGGACAGGGTCTTGTACAATCAGGCCAGGAACACACTGAACAAAGAGATCAGAGCGGCTAAAAAGACCTAAGCTAAAAAGTTGGAAGACCAGTTTTCTTCCAACGACTCAACTTCAGTTTGGAGAGGACTGAGGGCCATCACAAACTACAAGACACCATCCCCTTGCACTGAGGCTAATCAACGGCTTGCTAACGACCTGAATGAGTTTTATTGCAGATTTGAAACCCCCAACACCCATTCTGACCATCTCCCTGCACAACCATTAACACCTCCTGCAATCCCCCGTTCCACACCTACTGCTCTTCAAATCTGTGAAGATGATGTGCGCCAGGTCTTCAAGAAGAACAAAAGAAGAAAAGCACCAGGCCCAGATGGTGTTACACCAGCCTGTCTGAAAATCTGTGCTGACCATCTGGCCCCCATCTTTTCACAGATCTTCAACAGATCCCTGGAGTTGTGTGAAGTACCTTCCTGCTTCAAACGCTCCACCATCATCCCCATCCCAAAGAAACCCAAGATAACAGGACTTAACGACTACAGACCTGTGGCTCTAACGTCTGTCGTCATGAAGTCATTTGAAAAACTGGTTCTGGGTTATCTGAAGGACATCACTGGACCCTTACTGGACCCCCTGCAGTTTGCTTACCGGGCAAACAGGTCCGTGGATGATGCAATCAACATAGGATTGCACTTCATCCTGGAAAATCTGGACAAAACAGGGACTTATGTGAGGATCCTGTTTGTGGACTTTAGTTCGGCTTTCAACACCATCATCCCAACAACCCTCCAGACCAAACTGACCCAGCTCTCTGTTCCTAGCTCTATCTGTCAGTGGATCACCAGCTTTCTGACAGATAGGCAACAGTTAGTGAGACTGGGGAAATTCACATCAAACAGCTGCTCCACCAACACTGGCGCCCCTCAGGGATGTGTTCTCTCCCCTCTGCTCTTCTCCCTTTACACCAACGACTGCACCGCTAGAGACCCCTCTGTCAAGCTCCTGAAGTTTGCAGATGACACTACAGTCATCGGCCTCATCCAGGACGGTGATGAGTCTGCTTACAGACAAGAGGTTGAGCAGCTGGCTGTCTGGTGCAGTCTTAAGAAACCTGGAGCTGAAAACGCTCAAAACAGTGGAGATGATCGTGGACTTCAGGAGAAACCCCCCTGCACTTTCCCCACTCACCATCATGAACAGCCCTGTGACTGCAGTGGAGTCATTCAGATTCCTGGGAACCACCATCTCTCAGGACCTGAAGTGGGACAATCACATTGACTCCATTGTAAAAAAGGCCCAGCAAAGGTTGTATTTCCTTCGCCAGCTGAGGAAGTTTAACTTGCCACAGGAGCTGCTGAAAAAGTTCTACTCAGCCGTCATTGAGTCTGTACTGTGTACTTCTATAACTGTCTGGTTTGGCTCAGCAACAAAATCGGACATCAGAAGACTACAGAGAACTGTTCGGACTGCTGAAAGGATTATTGGTGCTCCCCTGCCCACCCTTCAAGAACTGTATACATCCAGAGTGAGGAAAAGGGCTCATAAAATCACTCTGGATCCCTCACATCCAAGTCACCCCATTTTTGAACTTTTGCCATCTGGCCGGCGTCTCAGAGCCGCAAATACCAGAACAGCAAGGCACAAAAACAGTTTCTTCCCCTAGGCAATCTACCTCATGAACAGTTCAAATGTTCCCCACTTATGCTTATGCAAACAAAAGTGCAACATCCTTATATTTATTTGTTACCCCTCCATCCTAGTACATCCCTGCATCTTTTCCAATCCTATCCCATTATCATTTATAGCACAATTGTTTATACACTTATTTATTTGGCTACATTTTTTTTTTTTTTTTTTTTTGTCTGTGTGTTGGTGTCTCTGTGTACTGGAAGCTTATGTCACTAAAACAAATTCCTTGTATGCGCAAACATACTTGGCAATAAAGCTCTTTCTGATTCTGATTCTGATTCTGATGCAATATGCACTTCTCTCTTCAACCCAGGACCATCTCCAGCAAACAAGCAAAGGTGGCGTTCGTGTTGACACTGCTCACTGGGAGGGTGGCATTATGGGGAACGGCAGTGTGGGAGAATCAAGATCCATGCTGTGCCTCGTTCCAGACACTCGCTGCCGAGATGAAGCATGTCTTCGATCGGGCCGTCGCCGGGAGAGAGGCGGCTAGGAAGCTAGCTGAATTACGTCAAGGGGAGAGATCAGTTTCGGATTTCTCTATCAAGTTCCGCACCCTGGCGGTGGAGTGTCAATGGAATGAGGAGGCGCAGTGGGACATGTTCCTGGATGGGCTTGCAGACCGCGTCCAAAGGGAGATCTACGCCCTGACCTTCCGACCTCACTCAATGGACTCATTGAGCTGGCACTCAGGGTAGATGCACGACTGACACGACGTAACCTACCCAATCCCACACCGAGAGCTCATCCGGATGCCCGAGTCAGCGGTGGAGACGCGGCCAGCCCCTCCTACGATCACGAGCCCATGCAGGTAGGGCGAGCTTGGCTTTCCCAGGAGGAGAAGGAGAGGCGGAGGTCCCTGGGTCTGTGCCTTTACTGCGGTGGGACCGGTCATCACACCTACATCTGTCCGGTAAAAGGCCAAGCCTGGTAATTAGTATGAGGCTACTATCAGGTGGGATCTCCGCAGAGAAGACCTCATCATCATCTACGCTCCTCCTGGTAAGACTAAGATGGTCAGCATGACTTCACGACTATGGAGCACTTCTGGACTCCGGGGCTGAAGGTAATTTCATGGACTATGCACTCGCACGCAGACTTCAAATTCCAATCAGACCACTCACTCACCAGATCACGGTTCAGGCCCTCAATGGACAAAGACTGCCGGTCATCTCACACATCACTGAGAACATTACCCTCATCCCATCAGGCAACCACTCAGAAATCATCTCATTCTACATCCTTGACTCTCCTCTTGCACCAATAGTACTTGGTCACCCCTGGCTCCTCCATCACAACCCCAAAGTAGACTGACAATTGCATTCCATCCTGGCCTGGAGTAACAAGTGTCATGAGTCTTGTCTAGTGTCTGCTTGTCCATCTGTTTCTATGTCTAAGTTTCAGGAGGAAGCAGTGGATTTGTCTAACGTGCCCGCGTAGTACCTCCTCCTGAAGGAAGTGTTCAGTATGTCTCGTGCTGCTTCTCTCCCTCCGCATCGTCCCTATGACTGTGGCATAGATTTACTGTCAGGTAAGTCTCAGCCTAAAGGCAAATTATATCCACTTTCTGTCCCAGAAAGGGAGGCTATGGAGAAATATATTTCTGATTCTCTAGTTTTGGGGTTCATCCGCCCTTCCTCTTCTCCAGCGGTGGCGGGGTTCTTTTTTGTGGGGAAGAAAGACGGGTCACTGCAATCTTGTATTTATTACCGGGGACTGAACAACATCACGGTAAAGAATACATACCCTTTGACGTTGATGTCTTCAGCCTTCGAGAGGTTGCAGGGAGCGTCAATCTTCACGAAATTGGACTTATGTAATGCTTATCATTTGGTCCATATCAGGGAGGGTGATGAATGGAAGACTGCTTTTAACACCCCCAGGGGGCACTTTGAATACTTGGTCATGCCCTTCGGGCTGTCCAACTCTGCAGCGGTCTTCCAGGCATTCATCAACGACGTGCTGCGAGATATGATAGATCAATTCATATATGTCTACCTGGAAGACATATTGATTTTTTCCTCTTCTCGGGAAAAAAAAAGGTTCGACGAGTGCTTCAGAGGTTGCTAGAGAATGGGCTTCTTGTCAAGGGCGAAGAAATGCACTTTTCATGCACAGTCTGTTCCGTTTCTAGGGTATTATGTGTCGACTGAGGGAATATGCATGGATCACGAGAAAGTTAAGGCTGTGGTAGAGTGGCCAGGTCCAGATTCCCGTAAGGCCCTACAGAGGTTTTTGGGGTTCGTCAACTTCTACCAGCGTTTTATTCGCAACTTCAGTCAAATAGCCGCACCTCTGACCGCCTTGACCTCCCCCAAAACTACGTTCAGGTGGTCAGACACAGCCGAGCCTGTGTTTGCCAAACTGTGTTTGCCAAACTGAAGGGCTGCTTCATTTCAGCCCCTATCTTAATCACCCCTGATCCATCACGTCAGTTTGTGGTGGAGGTCGACGCGTCGGAGGTGGGTGTAGGTGCGGTGTTATCTCCTTCAGATGACAAGATGCACCAGTGCGCATTTTTTTTCATATTGATTATCCCCTGCCGAATGCAATTATGATATTGGTAACCGGGAATTGTTGGCAGTCAAGATGGCATTGGAGGAATGGCGCCACTGGTTCGAAGGCTCGGGGGTTCCTTTTATAGTATGGACTGACCACAAGAATTTATAATACATTAGTACTGCCAAAAGGTTGAACTCCAGACAGGCTCGGTGGGCACTTTTTTTTCTGACGTTTTGATTTTACTCTCTCGTACCGCCCGGGTTCCAAGAACATCAAACCCGATTCTTTGTCACGCATTTTTTACCATTCCGAACGCCCGTCTACTCCCGAGTGTATTTTACCTGAGACATTAGTGGTCTCCACTTTCACATGGGAGGTCGAATCGAAGGTCAAGACGGCCTTAGAAGGGGTAACGCCTCCGCCCGGGTGCCCACCGAATCGATTATTTGTGCCGGAGGGATTACGGTCCAATGTCATTCAGTGGGTGCATTGTTCTAATGTGGCTTGTCATCCAGGAGTTAACAGTACTAAATTTTTGGTCAAGCCACGTATGGCTCGCGACATTCACAGTTTTGTTTTGGCTTGCTCGGTTTGTGCCACTGGTAAGAATTCCAATCGACCCCCTGATGGGTTACTTCAACCGCTGTCGGTCCCTTCGAGACCCTGGTCCCATATCGCACTAGATTTTATTACCACCCTCCCGACCTCCCAGGGCAACACAGTTGTTTTGACCGTGGTGGACCGTTCTCGAAGGTGGCCCACTTTATACCCTTGCCCAAATTACCCTCAGCCAAGGAGATAGCGTTGACAAGCCAACCAAGATTTGGAAAGGGTGTTGCGATGTTTGGTCTCTAAGAATCCTTCATCCTGGAGCCAACAACTGTCAATGGTGGAGTACGCCCACATACATTACCTATATCAGCTACTGGCCTATGTCCATTTGAGTGTAGTGTAGGATAGCAGCCACCAATTTTTCCCAGTCTGGAATCCGAAATCGGGGGCCCACTCCTTTCACGCCTTTGTCAAGAGGTGTCACCGCACTTGGACTAGAGCCCGCAAGACTCTACTCCAAGTGGGGGCGTGCACCAAGGCTAAAGCCGACCGCCACTGGTCTAGGCCTCCTGTATACATTGTGGGTCAAAAAGTGTGGCTATCTACCAAGAACATTCCTCTCCTCTCTGTCTCTAATAAACTTTCTCCCTGTTTACTGTCACCAAGATCATTAGTCCGGTGGCAGTCCGCCTTAAACTTCCTCCAGCGTACAGGAGAATTCATCCCGCCTTTTATGTATCTAAAATAAAGCCTCTATTTCATTCTTCGATTAATCCGCCAGCAGTGCCCCCCCACGACTCGTAGATGGGGAACCTACTTATTCTGTCAATCGTATTCTTGACTCAAGAGTGAGGGGATGTGGATTTCAGTACTTGGTGGACTGGGAGGGTGACAGTCCGGAGGAGAGAAGTTGGGTGCCTAATAGAGACATCCTGGATCACTCTCTTATCGATGATTACTATCGACAGGTAAGGGAGTCTTGGGACACCAGGAGGCGTCTTTAGGAGGAGGGGTACTGTCACGGTTCATGCATGCACTGTTTCCTGCTCGTCTCTTGTTACGTCATGTTGGTTGTTTCATGTGGGCAGCTGCAGCTCATTCCAGCCTACTTTAATGCCCTGTCTTTCGTCTCTTGTTTGTCAGATCGTTGTTTGAGGTCCTCCGTGATTCTTTTCTGTGTCCCATCTGCTTAGCTACTCCTTGTGTCTTGTTCCTGTTCACTTCTCTAATAAAGGATCATTTACTTGCAACTTGCTTCCTGTCCTTTATGCGATTGTGACAGACGGTAGTTATATCTTCAGTCTTTTGTAATAAACTGAATTATTCTTTCGTCTTTGTGATTGTTTGTACCATTACGTTTACATTTCTTTTTTCTGCCATTATGCTTATGTCACTAACGTAACATCACACTAACTCTCCCTCGTGGCGAGCGCACGTATACACTGTATTTCATTTCATGTTTTAAATATTATTTTTTATATGATATAATACTATTTCAATTTAATTATCTATTTAAATATATTAAACATTAATATATTTTAATTAATTTAACTTTAATTAACTATATTTAATTTATAGATCTAATACAGATTTAAACTGCGGTTTCTGTCAATGCTCCAGTGAAAAATACCATTCAAATAAATAAATAAATCCATGTAAGATTTTATATGGTCATCAACGTGCTTCAGAATCATCGGCAGCACTGCATAGGATTTGTGCTTTTTCAGTTTCTTATAAATATCTAAATGGGTAAAGTCTAATCTCAGTGTAATCAGCACAAACTTGGCTATAATAATATGTGAAATGCATGCATGTATATGATTGTATTTTTTTGAAAAAAAAAAAAAATGTTATGCGTGGTTAGTGAAAAACTAAAAATGTTAAATCACTTGAATAAGGCAATAAAACACATAAAGAACATTGGTTCCCGGGATTTTTGAGAACTGGAGCTTGTAGCCTATAATTTTTCTTTCTAAATGATGTGAAAATCACCTTGTTTACTCACTTACAGAAAACAATATATTGATTTAAATTTTCTAAGACACTTTTTGTTGGTAAAATCATATGCGAGTAGGCGTCAACTATCATGAATATCATTGTGATTTAAACCTGAGAAGACAAAGGCCTGCATAATGAGCTGCATAATGAGCCTTTCAGTCAGCTGTGCCACTGAGAGGGAAGATTTACAAGAAAGAATGTGAGGACAAAATAAATCTATATAATTTAATGTTTGTAGTTTATTTAGAATATATATAATTATCCCACAACATAAGTTAAACAGTTTAGGAACAATCAAAGCTGACTTTGAAACAAATTTTTTGGCATCATTACTCCAGTCACACAATCCTTCAGAAATCCATTTAACAATCTTATTTTCTACAAAAAAAACATTAATTATTATTATTATCATTATAATTATTATTATTAATGTTGAAAAGTGCTGAGAATGTTTTTCAGTTTTTTTAGGGGGAATAAATTGAAAGAACAGCATTGTTTTTAAATTTGTTACAGTTATCTCTATTTGTTACATTTATATTATATACATCAAGCTTTTGAATTGTATAGTATTGTATATTGTTATACATTTAGTCAGGAATTATAGTTTGGAAAAAGTATTTGGAAAAAGTCCAACTAGTAAAATGTTTACACTTTATGCGAAAACTAGTACAAGTATATAAATAAATAAAAAGAGACTTACTCATGTTTATGATTTCTGCTGAATAAAGTGCTTCATTCTTTTTTTCAGAGGAAATCCATTTCTCAAATCCTCAACCACATCGCATCTTTTTGGGGTGAATTATGTCTTATTCCTATCATCGCGAAGCAAACAGTAAAATAAAAAAACTTGAAGAACAGTCTCACTGCTTTTTCTTCTGTGTGGGCGTATTCAAGCCACGCGATTCAGTTTGAATCTGAATAGCGTGTTCAGCGCGGGGGCGTTGTCACATTAGATATAATGAAGGGAGACATGAAAAACAGATGAAAACGCGTTGTTTTCATATGGATTACTTTATCGCAGAATATATGTTTTCAGCGGCACTTGTTTAGTTTAAAAGAAGACATGTCAAGTTTTCTATAGATATCTCTCTCATGTCTCTTCGTTGAGTATTCACGGAGTTACAGTTCATTTTAATGACGTTTTTGTAAATGAAGATCAGCGCAGACAAAAGCTGCAGACAGCAGACAGCACACTTGTTATTATGTCTGTATCCAAAAAAAAGTAGACCCTTTACAGATTCGATTGATGTATTGCTCTTATCTGTACGATTAAAACTGAAAGTTTAATTTAAGTTATTTTCAGGGTTATCAGGAGAAAATTACTCATAATGCGTATCCGCGTTAATCGACTCCAGAGGGTTAACTAGGGAACAGGAGCCCATCCTGGGCATAACTGGGAAATAGGCTCTGGGGAAATGGAAGCCCCCTCAGAGCTGGACGATGAAACCACTAAAGAAGGAGGGCTGGATGGGACCAATGGAGATGTCAGAGAGAGGATGTCATCCTCCAGTTCAGAGTCCCAGTCTATAAAAGCCCACTCCTCATTTTGGCCCTTTTGGCGATCCATAATTTGCTCACCCTCAGCCACGATGCAGGGGGCGGAGCTACACTCCACACTCACACCATCCACGGCTTGCTCCCTCGTGGTGAGCACTGTTGCTGGCTCTCACACCTGGTCTGATGGGTTACGCTCTGGCTCTCCTTCATTGGTGGGCTTGGGTTTATGCAACTCTTTTACCAGATGTTTAGAAGGCAGATCAATGTTTGCGACGAAAAAATATGTGCAAACTGTAAAGAAGCAGAGATCACTTAGTTCCTCACTTTCTGAATCTGAGATAGTTCGCCAACTTCACTGAAAGTTAAAGGGGGGGTGAAATGCTCGTTTTCACTCAATATCTTGTTAATCTTGAGTACCTATAGAGTAGTACTGCATCCTTCATAACTCCAAAAAGTCTTTAGTTTTATTATATTCATAAGAGAAAGATAGTCTGTACCGATTTTTCCCGGAAAAACACGACCGGCTGGAGGCGTGACATGTGGGCGGAGCTAAAGAATCACGAGCGCCAGTAGGCTTTTGCGTTGAGAGCATGTGGAAGCTGTGACATTACCTTGATGAAAAAACCATCATCCAAAACAAACCATGCCTAACAGTCAGATTCAGCCGTTTATTTATGATCCAGAATCGGATCCCGAGGCTGAAACTGAACGAGAGCAGCAGCAGCAACGACTCGCTCCGAGCGGGGCTCGAACCCGGGTCTCCGGCATGGGAGGTGACGCACTAACAAGAAGGCAGAGACGGTTTTAGTCACCGCCTGCCATTCCAACACACGATCGTGACCCTTTTTCGTTGGGATTGCATCATCCTTAAGAAATAAACAATACGCAAATCCGTCGTCAAACTGGGCCTTGTTTGTAAAACAAGCATCTTCGAAATGCAGGGAACAAACAAAAAACACTTGCACAACTCCGTTGATGCTCTGTAAAAATAAACTCCATCCACTGGTCCCTTAATGCTGTTTTTTTTTTTGATAATCTGTGCAGGGTTGTCTTGCCCTGGCAACCCAAAACACACTTCTTTTGTGACATTTCGGTCTCTCGCTCTGTTCAGTGAATGTCTCTGCTCTGCTATACGGGAGCGCGCGCTCTTCCGGGAGAAGTGCCCTTAGGACCCATATAAGGAAATTCCGCTCCATCTAACGTCACACAGACCCATACTCGAAAAAAACTTTCCGACACTTGTGACAAACCGGAAGAGGTATTTTTGGAACAAAAATACTCCTTCAAACTTACAACTTAATTTTTGAAACTTTGTCCATGTTTAGCATGGGAATCCAACTCTTTAACAGTGTAAAAAACTCAGTATGCATTGTGGAAGATTTTTATTGGTCAATATGTAAACTAATCAGGCATAATCAATGTGAATCTAGCCATTTATGTATCAAGTTATTCTACTGTTATAATCATGCATTTGACTGTATGTAGAGGCCTGCGTGAGAATGGAATGTGCAGAGAGTGCAGGGGTATAGTATATGGTGCAGCTGCACACTCTATTTGGACATTAGACAAAATATATGATGAGACCTCCTTGGTGCAGACATTACCAAAATACAGCATATAGTAAAGTTGGATGTCCTGTTTTGACATAAGACAAAATATATGATTAGGCCTCCTCGTTTCACTTCAAATAAATTGTACATCCTAAAAGCAAGCTGGAGACACAGCCATAAAAGGTAAAAGAGTTAATAAACAGAACCATATGTATGAAATGTATTGAACATGGGCATGCCTTCAGAAGCAATGTATAAAATAGAGAACCGACACAGACTCGTCAGACTGTTCTGCAGAGCTTTCTCGGTTTTATTTTCTCTTGAAAATAAAATCTTTCTTATGGAAACAAAACCCTGAGATAGTGTGATTCCTCAGATCCATGGAAGACGAAAATACACTACATTAACTCAGTATGTATGAAATAGCATTTCACCCCCCCCTTTAACGTGCCTAGCATTTTCGAATGGTACATTATACATCACATCCTGACATAACGTGTCTTTACAGGACCTTTACAGGGTCGGTGTGAATGCACGCACATATTCCGGGTAATCACTGGAAGACTGAAAGTGCAAAATCTAGCGATCCAGGAAACAATTAACGGGACACATTACCCGTGTATTTTCCAGAATCACAGTGTGAAAGGGACTTTAATAAGACATGCTGTACAGAGGGGACTTGTCAGCACTATTGTTGTGGGACTGGGATGAAACACAGGAGTGCATGTGTTGTCTTTGAGGACGCTGACTTGGCATGCTGATTCCTTTCCTTAGACCCCAGGGTAGGGTCTTGATTCCAGGAAACGGGGAAGTGTTTTATTTTTTAATTTCTTGTGGTGTGTTTGTGTGAGGATGTAAAGGTATGTCATAGTTGTTTGTATAAAGTTTAAAAACTTACAACTCTGTACATATTGAGCCGGGGGAAGCACTGATTTCCCGTCGTGTAATATGATTAGTGTTTGATCACGATTTTTGATTGCATTGTGTGAGAACTAGAGTGCAGTGCAGTGTTGGAGTGGCACTGATGTATTGCCATTTGCTCTAGCAAAGATGTACAGAGTTCATGTTTATTGAATCTACTATGATGTCTACTTAAATCATGCTTATTTTCTAATAAATTATCAATAAATATTTGTTAGCTGTGAAGAACTGGTGATATGACATACCCTTTGTCCCCCATATAGTCAAATATAGATGTGTAAAATTTTCACATCAAGCCTTTCTTTTTAGAATGTCATAGCATTAATCATTTTTTTCCAGGGTCTTCACAGCAGTGTTGTAACATAATGTATATACAAATGCATTGTCCCACCAGCATAAACTCTGATTGTGTACTGATTCCTGCTTCTTGTTGGTTGTCATGGTTGTTCATTTTTGTTTTGTGTTTCCTTTGTGTTTCCTTGTGTCCGGTCTTGTCAACTCTGTGTTTGGATTACCCATGTGTTAGATTGCCCGTGTGTTGGATTCAAGACTAAACCTTCATCGTCATCTTAATGCATTTATTTACAGTATATTATGATATATATATATATATATATATATATATATATATATATATATATATATATATATATATATATATATATACATATATATGTATATGTATATATATATATATGTATATATATATATATAAAACAGTCATTAATTGATGTTTTACGTTATGTTTCACAAACTTCAATGCAATTCCCATAGTGATAAGATTCAGACTTGTAATTCATATATTACCAGAAATAGCGGGCCAAGAAAATATCAGTTTAAATTTAATTAATTAATTGTTTACCTTTTAAGACTGTTGAATCTTGCCCATCATGTGTTGCTTTGTGTTTTGTTCAGGCTTGAACAGTATCATATAACATTTTGGTGCAAATATACAGAATAGTAAACCAAAGCTTGATGCTAAAATTGCAAATATCTCCACAGCTACAGTAAATTTTCCAGGAGAACTGACATATGAAGGGATAAATGTGATCCATACTGCACAGAATATGAGCATACTGAATGTGATGAATTTGGCTTCATTGAAATTATCAGGCAGCTTGCGAGCTAGAAAAGCCAAAATGAAACACAAGACTGCCAGTAGTCCAATATAACCTAGAACAGCAGAAAATCCTGTAGTAGAGCCCAAACTGCACTCTAGAATTATTTTTTCCTTATAATATTCCAGATTTTTACGAGGAAATGGAGGAGATATTGTTAGCCAAATCACACAGATAAGAACTTGTATAAGTGAAAAGGCAACGACACTGAGTCGCTGTTGTGCAGGCCCAAACCATTTCATGACATTACTTCCTGGAAATGTAGCCTTGAAGGCCATTAACACCACTATTGTTTTGCCCAGAACACAGGAGATACAGAGGACAAAAGTGATCCCAAATGCTGTGTGACGCAACATACAGGACCACTCTGTGGGACGACCGATGAAAGTAAGTGAACAGAGGAAACAAAGAGTCAATGAGAAGAGCAGCAGGAAGCTCAGCTCTGAATTGTTGGCTTTTACTATGGGGGTTTCCTTCTTACTGTAAAACAGAATGGTCACCAGCACAGTTAATCCTACTCCAAACAGTGAGAAAAAGATTAACACTATACTCATAACTTCTGTGAATGAGAGAAACTCTACAGCCTTTAATACACATTTATTTTTCTCAGCATTAGACCAGTATTCCTCTGGACACTGCTTGCAGTTAATTGAATCTGGAAAGAAAGTTGTGTTTACTAGTTATACAGTTGTAGTGTAATATTTATTTATTTATTTATTTACAATTTATTTATTAAGTCCTTTGATAAAAAAATTAATTTTGAAGAGTAGAAGAAGAACACAAAAAAAGCAACTAACCAATTTTCTGTGACACTGTAAGATGGGCTGTAGGTTACCTGTCTCATTACTGATTTCTCCTTCTGCACATGGAATACAGTCATAACAGCAGACAGGTCTTCCTTTTTGTGCAGCCTTCCTAGTGCCTGGAGGACAACTCTCACTGCACAAAGATCTCGGCTTCTGCATTGATAAATACATTATACATACAATTTCAATACTAGTTAATGTCATGAAGTCATTGTAAACATTTTGCATATGAGGAAGTATGATTGTTCCTTTCTGCCAGTAAATGATGCAGTCCTAGATTCTAAAGTGGATCATGACATATTAACTTCTTTCAAACCAAAATTCTGCTATTTACCTCCAGCTGTCCTCCAGCCCAGATTATGTTTTCAGTATTAACCACTAAGCGCTGGTCAGGAGGCAGCGAGGCATCATAGTATCCCACTGGTTTAAACTGGATTGTTCCATCTGAATTCTGCTGCCAGTTCACAACTTCATATTGGGCTACTGTGGCACCAGTATTGTCAAACCACACATGATCTCCAAACTTTACAATGAAATTTACTTTTTTTAGTGCCTCAACCACCTAGCAAAAACAATGATAATTTAGATAATTTAGATATTATAAGCAAAAAAAAAAAAAAAAAAAAAAAAAAAAAAACACCATACTCAGTTGATTCATTAAATTAAGATCCCCCCCCCCTCTTTTTATCACTCTGGGGTGTGTTTCCCCAAACTATAATTGCTAACCTGTTAGCAACTTGGCTGGCAATGAGAAATTTCATTAGTTAGCAACTACTGTTTTGGGAAACGCACCACTGATTTGTGATATATGAACAAACCCCTGTAAGGTTTGATGTTTGTAAGTGCTACTGAATTGGAGATTTTTGACTCTGTGCAGGAGGTAAAATCAAATTGTGAGAAAACAGCCTTTAAAGATATGTTTTGTAATTTAAAAATTACAGATGCTAATAGATAAAGTGCAAAAAAAAGTATATTTTTTGTTTTCTTTGTTCTTGTCTGAAAAACCAGTTGAAAAGCCAAAATGTTTAAAATTGATCAACACATGAAAAAACAACAAAAACAACAACAACTGTTTTTACCTGTCATGAAAAATAATAATAATAATAATAACATATATCGTGCCCTTGGAATTGTAAGGTTCTATCTGACATTTTTGTCAAAATTGAGTTATTCACATATTCTGTGTCAACGTATTTACATTTTACATTTACATGTGATAATTTTGATAAAATGTGTACATTATGGGACTGTTTTTTTTTTTACCTGCTGTGGTTGAATTGCCAGGTCTTTCTTACAACCTGCTTGTTCTTTGCACTTGAACAGACTATGTAATGAATGAGCCACAGCATAAACTGCTTTGTAGACATTGCTTGCATATCTTTGCTCAGGTACATCTTCAATGTAATTTTTCAGGACAAGTATATCCTGATATCTGCTGCAATTTAATTTCACTTGAGAAGAATTCCCCTCAGTCTGTGAGCATGGAAAAGCTGAGTCCCAAAATGCTTTTATAACATAATCTGAAAATCCTTCAATATTAATTTTTCTCACTGCAAACCCTAGAGACCCTCCCAGAACATGAAAACTGTTTGGAGTGATCAAACTCTTTGCAGTTGTCCATGCTTCCACACCAATTACTTGCAGGCCTGTAATGTTCTGAATGCTTAGTTGCTCAAGAAGATTGACCATCTCAACACGGGAAAGAAATGCAATAATCACTTTTGTGGTGCTTTTTTTCATAGTGTCGACTACTTTCTGTAGTTTTTCTGGTTCTGTTCGATAGAATTTCACAGAGTACTCCAAACAAATCCCCTCTTCCTGGGCTGTTTTCAGAAATATGGCCATTCCATTGTTTCCATAGTCATTGTCACTGTTCACAGCTCCCACCCAAGACCATCCAAAGTATTTCACTATGTATGCAAGTGCTCTGCTCTGGTGGTAATCGCTAGCAATAGTCCTGAAAAATGAGGGGTAATCTTTTCTATTGCTAAGACACTCACATGTAGCTGAGTGACTAATCTGAAATAAATAAACAAACAGTGAAGCAGTGAAACCATCATTAATATTGTTATTATGTCATGATTAAGTATGCTTGCCCTTTACCACTGGAATCTTAAAAGGTCCTGTAGTTCTGGACAGAATCACTGTAGCAGAAGACTCTGTTTCTCCAATGATAGCATGTATAGGAGACTGTCTATTGCATGTGTCCCCTGCTGCAAACTCCTTACCATTCATCAATGCCATAGTTGCACTCATAGAAGACAGTCTTGAACCACAGCTATCATAGATTTTGTAACCAATAGAAACATTTGGAAGCAATTGTTCACTCCTGTTAATCTCCTCAATGGCAAATATCATGATTTGAGCCATCCGGAAATCTCTCAGATTCACACTGTCACAATATTCAGGATGTCATGGTTGTTTATGGTTATAAAGTAAGCATATATGATTTAATATCATGCGATATATTTTCTTTAAAAAATCTGTTGATACTAAATACTTAATCTGATATGTTTTTACAAAAAAAAAAAAAAAAATTACAATGTAACAAACCTGGAGCATGATAGAAGCTGAGGTTTTTTTTTAAATGCAAATGAAGGTGATATTTCTATACTGCGGATTGAAAAAAGTCCTCCAATAGTTATGTCTCCATCCTTGGAAAGCAGTGCATGATTAGGGTCTCCCATTTTTTGGCAAAGAGTGTCTTCTGCCTTTGGTTTATGGAAAAGCAGGAGAGTGCAAATAAAGAGAAGCATCCCAGAGATTGAGCTACACTCAGACTGCCAACTGCAAATGACCTAATACAGTATGCACTTCTATAGACTTAACATGTATGAATGATTGAGAGTGTAACCAATGACCTCAAAGGGTAGGGCAGGAGTCAACTCAATTACAATCTCAGAAATAAAGGTACAAAAGCTGTCACTGGGGTAGTACCTTTTCAAAAGATAAATATTTGTACCTATTGTACCAATTGTGTTTGTACCTATTGTACATATTTGTGTCTATGTTGGTACCTTAAAGGTACATATTAATATTAGAAGTGTATATATTATAACCTAATAATAAGTACTAAGAGGTACAAAAGTTAAACTTTTGAAAAGGTACCACCCCAGTGAGAGCTTTTGCTCCTTTACTTCTGAGAGTGTGTGAGTGGAATAGAATCAAAATAATTTGATGATCCAATGTTTTATTTAATTTAAAGACACTTAATATTTGAATAATAAATTTTATTCAAGGATAAGGTTAAGATTCACACAGTGACTTTTGTTTTTGTTGTTGTTGGGGGGATAAAATAAAAATAAAGTTACAAAAGCTGTCACTGGGGTGGTACAACTTTGTACCTTTTATGAACAAAATAAACACAAAACAGTGCAACAACACAAAATAAAGTCCAGGCCTGGTCCTCTCTCGTCCGTCACTGTCGGCACAACACTCCTCCGCTGCCCGGTGGACGGCGACGGCTCCTCCGGGTTTGGGCAACCAGCAGGAGTCCCCCATTCTCTGCTCCTCCCCGTTCCGGCGGATGGCATCAGGCTCCGGCCCCCTGGCGAACGGCGCCAACTCCTCCGCTCCCTCACGGACGGCAGCCACCCCTCCACATCACGGGAGGCCGGCAGCGAGCTCGCTCATCCCCGGCTACTCACTCCAGCCCACTGCCTCAAGCGTCCATGGCGGCACTCTCCCTCACCTGCTCGATGGCACCGCGGATTCACCACAGCGGCGAGGGATTTTCAGCAGTGCATCCCTCCTTCTCCCGGGCTTCGGCACTAATGTAGCCATAAAACTCCAGATCACGGGAAGAAGGAGGCGGGAACCGGCGGACAATCAACTGAAACTTTAATAATCAAAATAAACAGAAAACAGCACAACAGCCCCTCGCGGACGACTGTTGCGCACAAATAAAAAGCAAACACAAAATAAAGTCCAGGCCTGGTCCTCTCTCGTCCATCACTGTCGTTGCTCCGGTTTTATATCCCTCCATCTCCTCCGTGGGACTCGAGACCGGTGGGTCGAGCAGGTGTCGCTCATCTCCAATCACTCCACTGGCCTCACTCCTGTTCCCACGTCTCTCGGCCCCACGCCACTCATCACAATGGACTCTTTAGGTACAAATATGTGCCTTTTGAGAAGGTACAACCCCAGTGACAGCCTTTTTTCTGAGAATATGCAGCCTTTATATATGGACCACTTTTCAGAATCAGAATAAAGAGAACTGGATTGCTCATGATGTGATGATGATAAAAGCAAAGCCACTGTGCTGCCATATTGCTATCCATTCTATTCCCTAAAAGTCACTCGCTTCATATTTGTACTCTCCATGAACATTCTTACAACACAAAATGTCTTAAGAAAATGGTTTTGTTTATAGTTGTAAATTTCTACTTCTTACAAAGTTACTTTTATATTCATTACATTAGCAAACATCAGACTGATGGATTACAAATGTTGATTCTGAAATCTAAATTAAGTCTAATTAGTCTTTTACAGTTACCCACTGTTTATGTAACTGTTCTGTGTTGTAATATTGTTGTACACTAGGCTAACTTCAAATGTTTAACAATAATTTTGTTATCAGCATGATTGTGTGATTTTTCACTTAAAGGGATAGTTCACTTTCAAATTAAATTATGGTATGTTTTAGCTTACCTCAAGGGCATCCAAGATGTAGGTGTCTTTGTTTATGCAGTAGTTTCCATTTTGATATTTTTAGGTCAAACCATTATATATAAAACCATCATATAATGGAGGTCTATGGTCACCACCTCCAAGAGCATGCATAGAGAAGTCCAAATTAAACAATTCCCCATCGTAAGTACACATTGATAACCTAAGACACGAAACGAGTGGTTTTGGTGAGAAAACGAACAGTATTTATATAGTTTTTACATCTTGTACATAAACACGTCCAAGTGATCAGAGGGCGCGCATGCTTCCTGGTGTGTGACTTGTGTGCGCATTCTGGCTTAGTCTGCGGAAGTGATCTCTCGCGCGTGTACATCACTCATTGTTTACACTTACTGTCTATGGTTTACACAGAGATTTCGGAAGTGTTACTTTTCACTGTGAAGATCTAAACATATTTAGATGTACTGGAAATCACAATGGAAGACAATTTCGATATATCAACAGACAACATTGAATTTTTTTCACAACCATATTTATTTGAACCAGAATACACAGATCAAGTACTCAAAGCGATGGAGGAAGCATCCACTGCAGCAGCACGTCTTCAAGCTTCAGAGATACAGAGATCTCTTCAAAATTGGAGGTGTTTTAGTAGCAAGTGTTGTGAGATGCCAACAGAAGTGGAGAGCATGAATGGAACATAGCAATCCCACAACTACAAGATGACGACGAGGACATTGACAGTATCCCATCACACACCTGCCTGACTGAAGATCCTGAGTTTTCTCCGCTGTTGAGCCGCAGCGTTTTGTACAATGTGTTTAGTTTGCCACGTATAAACTGGAGGCGATGACCCAATGGCACGCTGTCAATAGAGTGAGTAATGTGTTGTATTCTTATTATAATCATAAACAAAAAATCTCAAAATTCATCCTTTAAAACCCATTTTAAAATCAGACATTGCATTACCATGTAAATGGTAAATCAAAATCATGTTACAAAATGTTTTCAGTCATGAATTATTAAAATTTAGGTTTGTATCATGCACATTCAAGTCTATCTTCAAAAACGTGAGTGACAGTTATCAGGTTAACTCTGAAATAACCTACCTAACATTGTTCGGGAGGCAGACACACTCTTGCAGTTTAAATCTAGATTAAAGACCTATCTCTTTAACCTGGCTTACACATAACACACTAATATGCTTTTAATATCCAAATTCGTTAAAGGATTTTTAGGCTGCATTAATTAGGTACTTCCCTTAACACCTAATGTACTTGTTACATCATTAGAAGAATGGCATCTACGCTAATATTAGTCTATTTCTCTCTTATTCTGAGGTCACCGTAGCCACCAGATCCAGTCTGTATCCAGACCAGAGGGTCACTGCAGTCACCTGGATCCAGTACGTATCCAGCCCACGGGTGATCCAGGGCATGGTGGTGAGTTGGCAGCAGGAGAGCGTGACACAGGAACTGCGGTGGAGGAGCCGTAAAGGTGAGTAGGTGAAGTCCGTGGATGTAGAGGAGTGGATGGGTTTCAGAGACAATACAATCCAGCGATGAGAAGACATGAAACAGGAACGAGAGAAACAGGAAGTAACACTAGGAATTGCATTCAACACTCTGACAAACACAAGACGAAAAACATGGCAATAAGTTGGGAATGGGTTATGAGTAGCAGCTGGTGATCATGAACAATTAACGGAGACACCCACATGAAACAATCAGTGCTGACGCAAGACACATACTCACTCCACCCACATAGTGCAAAACCCGAGGCCATGGTTTACCAACCATGACAGTACCCTCCCGCCTTCTGGAGTTCCCAAGCGGCCCTACCTGTCGATTGTAATCATCAATCAGGGAGTGATCCAGTATGTCCCTAGCAGGTACCCAACTCCTCTCCTCCGGACCGTAACCCTCCCAGCCCACCAAGTACTGGAATCCTCATCCCCTTCACCTCGAGTCCAGAATGCGATCAACCGTATAGGTGGGTCACGGCTGACACTGGTAACGAGTTGTGAGTGTACTCAACCATAGAGGGTTGTT
This sequence comes from Carassius gibelio, assembly GCF_023724105.1. NCBI lineage: Eukaryota > Metazoa > Chordata > Actinopteri > Cypriniformes > Cyprinidae > Carassius > Carassius gibelio. The sequence goes on from NC_068388.1 coordinate 16,491,262, forward strand.
GGATTCAGGAAGAAGGATTCTTGGAGACTAAACATCACAATGTTCTCTCTAAATCTTGGTTGGCCTGCTCAGTCTGACTGTTGCTCTGAGGGTAATAACCCGAAGACAGACTAATCATCGCTTCTAACAATTTACAAAATCTTTCCAAAATTTGGACACAAATTGGGATCCCCTGTCAGAAACCACATCTACCAGGAGGCCATGTAACCGAAAGACGTGATCAATTACAGTGAACGCTGTCTCCTTGGCTGAAGGTAATTTGGGCAAAGGAATGAAATGTGCCACTTTCGAGAATCGGTCCACTACGGTCAAAACGACCATCATGCCATTAGAGGGCGGGAGGGCGGTAACAAAATCTAGAGCAATGTGGGACCAGGGTCTCGATGGGACAGACAGCAGTTGAAGAAGCCCATCTGGAGGTTGGTCAGACGATTTACCACTGGCACAAACTGACCAGGCCAAAACAAAATCGTGAACGTTGTGAGCCATCAGTGGCCACCAGAATCATTGTTTTACTAAGCTACATTAGAGTAGTGACCACACTGAATAACGTCAGACCTTAACTCCGGCGGCACAAACAACCGATTCGGTGGGCACCCGGGTGGAGGCGCTACCCCTTCTTAGGCCATCTTGACCTTCGATTTGACTTCCCATTCGAGTGATGAGACGACTATACTCTCAGGTAAAATGCACTCGGGAATCACCGGGTGTTCGGAAGGATCAAAAAGACGTGACAAAGAATCGGGTTTTGGAACCCAGGCGGTACGATAGGGAAAAATCAAGCGACCGAAAAAAAGTGCCCACCAAGCCTGGAGTTGCATCTTTTGGCAGTTCTAATATATTCTAGGTTCTTATGATCGGTCCAAACGATGAAAGGTACCCCCGACCCTTTCAACCCAGTGACGCCACTCCTCCAATGCTAATTTGACGGCCAACAACTCTCTGTTACCAATGTCATAATTACGTTTTGCAGAAGATAAACTATGAGAAAAAAACGCGCATAGAGGCATCTTGTCATCTGAGGCAGCACGTTGGGAAAGAACTGCACCTACTCCCACCTCTGATGCATCGACCTCGACCACAAACTGACATGTGGGATCAGGGGCTACTAAGATGGGAGCCAAAACGAAGCGGCTCTTGAGGTTGAAAAATACAGTTTCGGCTGCATTAGACCACCTGAACGCAGTACTGGGGGAGGTCAAGGCGGTCAGAGGTGAGACTAGTTGGCTGAAATTATGAATAAAACGCAGATAAAATTTGCAAACCCCAGAAACCGCTGCAGGGCCTTACGGGAATCTTGGCATGGAATCACATTTCTCCACCTTGACAAAAAGCCCATTCTCTAGTAATCTCTGAAGCAGTCATCTGAGGTGTTACACATGTTCCTGGAGAGATTAAGAAAAAATCTGTATGTCATCCAGGTAAACATATATAAACTGATCTACCATATCTCTCAACACGTCATTCACGAGTGCTTGGAAAACCCCTGGCAAGTTGGAGAGCCCTAATGGCATCACCAAGTATTCAACCCATCCCCCTTCCTGCTGCGGACCAAATGATAACCATTACGTAAATCCAGTTTTGTGAAGACGGATGCTCGCTGTAACCTCTCTGGGTGACATGCGGTAGTTCCTGGCCATTGAGTGCGCTGAAATTGATCTGACGAGACGGGTAGGATGGGAAGGTTCAGGTGATGTGCAAGGTTAGCGTCAATGAAATTAACTTTGGCTCCTGAATCCAGAAGGGCGTGACAAGTGTGAGTGTTGTCGCCCCACAGCAGTTTCACCGGAAGGAGAGTAGATGATGTTGGGGACTTCCCAACACGTCACAGTCCTCGGGACCTCCGCCTCTCTCTCTCCTCCTGGGACAGTTGAGCTCTTCCCACCTGCATGGGTTTGTGATCAAAGACCGAACCGACCATGTTCTCTCGACTCAAGTTACCACTCTCCGAGATACTGAGAATACGTGTGTGACTGGTCTGTGCCCCCAGAGTTCTCTGCATTCTCGAGTCAAGAACCGGTTGCATCAGTTTCCGGATGACCAGAAGTGATGGGAAGTTTGGTTCTTTTCCGCAAACCGGTTCTTCCGGACAGTTCAATTCAATAAACCGGTTGAAGAAAACGGTTCACCGGTTCTTTTGCACTTGAAGTAATGACATCATTGGCAATGATTGCCCTTGATTGAAGCCTTAACATTAGCACAGAATTAGAATCAACAAAAGAACCAGTTCGGTTCAGACACGCTGTGTGTCAGTCTGCTTCACGCTGAATCAAGCATGCGCAGTATCATCAGCTTGTCGGTTCTCGAATTGGACGCGTCCGACAGAAACGGTTCTTTACTCGAGAACGAGTCAATCGTTCATTCGTTATCTGGCTTGGCTCAATGTTCATCTTCAGTTCCCTCTTTACAGCAGTTCAGTCAGTGTACTGTTTGAGTACATGAATTACTCCAGGATATTGGTTTGTTTTAATTCAGAGGGAGTGTGAGCCACATTAAAAAAGTTAACAGCTTAAGTCATTTGTGGATTAATGCTTATTGGAGACGTGCACCATTTCAAACGAATTTGTTCTATTTGGGAACTGGTTCAAGAAGATCCGGTTACATTGAGTGATTCATTCGCGAACCGGATATTACTAAACTGCATTGTTTTGAACTCGCTCACAACAGACCAGGAAGAAGAAAAAAGGAAGACAATGCTAAATAAAGTCGTAGTTTTTGCTATTTTTGGACCAAAATGTATTTTCGATGCTTCAAAAAATTCTAACTGACCCTTTGATGTCACATGGACTACTTTGAAGATGTTCAGTATACCGTACATACACTTTCAATGAAGGAACAGAAAGCTCTCGGACTAAATCTAAAATATATTAAACTGTGTTCCAAAGATGAACGGAGGTCTTACGGGTTTGGAATGACATGAGGGTGAGTCATTAATGACTTAATTTTCATTTTTGGGTGAACTATCCCTTTAAAGAGCCACACAGATCAAATCAAAAATGACCTGTATTACAGTGTATGATGTAGCTGTTCATCAGTGTAAACAATGTGCAAAGTAATTAAACCAAAAAGTACACAAAGTTATTGGCTTCTAAAGTAAGGAGTCGACTCTGAATCGTTGAAACGAGTCGTTTTAGATTTCAAATCTTTTGCCCATCTCTATGTACGTCACTAGGAACACTTTGCATAATAATCTTCGCCTACCGTCTTGGGAGAAACGGAACTCTGACCTGCCCCACCCCGCACACAGACGCTCTGGTTGGTGTGATAGCATCATGTCGAGGAGATAGTGTGTTTTTAATTGTAAAGGCAAGTTTGTTTTATTTTCACTGCCAAAGAATGAAGATCAGAAGAACCAATGGCTAAAATTAATTTTTCACTACAATACCGGAGCAGTACAACAAATCCCTTTTGTTGTGTTCACAACATTTCACTGATGACTGCTTTTCTAATCTCTGTGAGTACAAGGCGGGATTTTCAAAGCGTTTGGCCATAAAAGAGGGTTCATTACCAACTTTATTTAGACCAACAAGCATCTCCGAATCACAACGCAAAGTATGATTATGAAGTTATGTGTTTGTTTTCTCCCGAGCGTCTTATCAGTATGTGTGCTGTCTGCAGCCTTTGTCTGCGCTGATTTTCATTTACAAACACGTCATTAAAATGAAGTGTAACAAGTGCTGCTAACAGATATTCTGTGATAAAGTAATCCATATGAAAACAACGCGATGTCCGTTTTTCACGTCTCCCTTCATTATATCTAATGTGACCACACCCCCGCGCTGAACGCGCTATTCAGATTCAAACTGAAGTGCGCGGCTTGAATACACCCACACAGAAGAAAAATCAGCGCGACTGAGTGAGGGGGTGAAATGCTATTTCATGCATACTGAGTTTTTTACACTGTTTAAAAAATTAAGTTGTAAGTTTGAAGGAGTATTTTTGTTCCAAAAATACCTCTTCCGGTTTGTCACAAGTGTCGGAAAGTTTTTTTCGAGTATGGGTCTGTGTGACGTTAGATGGAGCAGAATTTCCTTATATGGGTCCTAAGGGCACTTCTCCCGGAAGAGCGCGCGCTCCTGTATAGCAGAGCAGAGACATTCACTGAACAGAGCGAGAGACCGAAATGTCACAAAAGAAGTGTGTTTTGGGTTGCCAGGGCAAGACAACCCTGCACAGATTATCAAAAAAAAAAACAGCATTAAGGGACCAGTGGATGGAGTTTATTTTTACAGAGCATCAACGGAGTTGTGCAAGTGTTTTTGTTTGTTCCCTGCATTTCGAAGATGCTTGTTTTACAAACAAGGCCCAGTTTGACGCCGGATTTGAATATCGTTTATTTCTTAAGGATAATGCAGTCCCAATGAAAAAGGGTCACGATCGTGTGTTGGAACTGCAGGCGGTGAGTAAAACTGCTTCAAATATCTCTGTGTTGTTAACTTAACTATCGGCGCGTAAGCACATCAAGTAAACAACATGCGATCTTGGCATCAAACTGCACTTTCCACATGTACACCTTAAAAAAAAAAAAAAAAAAAAAGACGACATAAAGTGGAACTTAGTCATTTTCCAAAACCGCTAAGCAAATATATACAGTTTCAATACATACCACATAGAGACGTCGTTGCTGCTGCTCTTGTTAAATTTCAGCCTCTGGATCTGATTCTGGACCATAAATTTACGGCTGAATCTGACTGTTAGCCATGGTTTGTTTTGGATGATGTTTTTTTCCCCACGGTAATGTCACAGCTTCCAAACGCTCTCAACGCAAAAGCCTACTCACGCTCGTGATTCTTTAGCTCCGCCCACACATCACGCTTCCAGGCACTCGTGTTTTTCTGGGAAAAAACGGTACAGACTATCTTTCTCTTATAAATATAATAAAACTAAAGACTTTTTGGAGTTATGAAGGATGCAGTACTACTCTATAGCTACTCAAGATTAACAGGATATTGAGTGAAAACGAGTATTTCACCCCCCCCCCCCCCTTTAAGGAAACTGAATCTTTTGAACAGCTTTCTCGCAAACCGTTTGGGGATCTATGAGAATTGAGGTCATTTTAAAATGATATTTTGACAAAATGACAATGTTTTTTAACCTTGGATGGATTTAAACCTATTGTACAGGACTTATAAACAGTGATAGGAAGCTTAGAATTTTTATCTGACTGGCTCTTTAAGTGTACAGTAATTTGTAGATGCTTACTGAGACACGAGTGTCTGTTAAAGGAAATTTAACTCAATGGATTTTGTGGAGACTATTGTCATGCACAGGGATGTATGTGGATTTACCGTGAGTAAACATTTCCTTGCATGTCTGGGAGTTTTTCACATTATAGAGTGGACTGGAAAACTGCCGCACACAAAACAGTCAGTTTCTGACAGTGTCCAGAAATCAGAAATGCCAAAGCACATAGAAGGAAAAATGCCGGAAACGTTCCATTTACGGGGTTTGTTCACTGACATGAACAGTCCGGAAACGCACTTTTAATGCAGTGGATGAAGAACAGGGATGCAAGAATACTTCAAACAGGATCACCAGAAGATAAGAATGATCACTTAGTAAAACAAAAGAGTCCAGGTTGTATCTCTTGGCTCAGATTAGGGTCAGTTCTTAGCTGTTGCAGGTTTGCAGAGAGAATAATCCAGGTGGATGGCCAGCAATGGAAGCAGAAGGAGAGAGCAGTCTCATGATGTGTAAATCCACAAGATGAGTATCCAGGAAAGTCAATGTAGCAACAACAAGACCAGACAAGCACTTGTGTTTGGTGCTGGCTTATGTAGAGGAACTGATGAGGCTGATGTCAGACAGGTGTGGAGATTATGGAGTGTGCAAAGGTGGTAGCCAGAGGGGAAGATGGGAAAAACAGTGTACTGGGATGACTGGTTTCGTGACAAGCATGGTGAAAGGAGCTGGTGAACTGGTGACAGTTCTCCCCGCTTCCAGAAGGCATTACTTCACGCCACACAGAATCCACTACAGCAGAGTGGATGTCACCGAAGTTCCCAATGGCAGATCAGAAGACCACCACAACCATACAGACAGTACCGAAGTACTCCACGTTGGAGCAGCAAACACCACAGCTGTCTAGATAATACCAAAGTCCTCCATGGTGGAGCAGAAGACCACCACAGTAGAATAGATTAGTCCATTGGTCCCCATGGTGGAGCAGAAGGCCAGGGCACATCCGTCAGAGCAAGAGACAAGGCCAGAGCCTGGATTTCAACACGACCTCCTCGACCATGACACAGAAGCTGGACTTCCTGGAGTTAGAAATGGCCTCCTCATCCCTAAAACAGGAATTGGACTGAATTTCCAAGTCAATTTTGATTTCCATTGGAACAGGGGATGACACTCCTTGCCATGATGAGGGAACTGTAGTCGTTGGAACAGGGAACAGCACTCATGGCCGTGACGAGGGAACTGTAGTTTTTGGAACAGGGAATGACACTAGGGGCCGTGACAAGCAAAAATGAGTCACTGAAATAGGGAACAGCACTCATGGCCATGACAAGGGAACTCTGAGAACAAGGTATCAAATCTACTTCCATAGCCATCACTAGGAACTCGGGGGAGCAGGAGATCAAACTGGCTTCCATAACCATCACATGGAACTTTGAGGACAGGGGATAATATCAGTATCCATGATTGAAACTGGGCAAACAGAGAACTCACAGGCTGAAATCAGACATCAACTCTTAAGTTTGAGTGAGCTCTGCAGTGGAGCCATAGAGTGTAACTGGCACTGGAGCAGACCCATGGACTGGAGCAGACACAGGAACTAACTCATGGGCAGACATGAGTTAGTGTGTAACCCAGTGTGTAGCCCAGACACACAAGAGGAGAGAGGCAGAAAATCTACATTGGCGGGGCTTAAGGGCACTGATGTCACAAGGATGCAAGCTGCTCGCATTGACATCAGTGTTGGGTCTGCCATACTGGACATCAGTCCATTTTGGAACTCAATTCAATCTCTTGCGTGTAAGGGAACTGAAATGCTCTGATCCCATGCACTTGCTGCACGTCTCGTACACCATAAAACAATAAAAAAAAGTCTGTGTCTTGGACTAAGAGGAAAAGACATAGTTTTGATAATCATTTACAAAGCTAAAAAGCACTTAATTTGGTCCGGTTTTCTGAGTGCACACAGCCAAATCACACACATAGAAAGTGCACGACTATTAAATTAAGTTCCCTTTTGTGTCTTAATGCAGAAATACACAAAAAATGGTCAAATTGTCTGTTTTGATGAGTACTCGTGTAAACACCTGGTCACGTTTAAGTGATTGTAAATTGTTGGGAGAATATCGCAATATCACAACAGTGTATGAACTCGCAATTGAGCAAATCATGCTATCTCTTCTGCCTTTGGCTGCATAGAGGAGCACAGAACTTAGATTTTAGATTAGAAAAAGGGAGCGGCAGGTCATTTGCATTTAAAGACAGGCCCGAAAAACAACTTGCTTGAGCTGGCAAGATGACTGATTCACACGTACCTGGATAACACGTGTACCTGGGTCAATGACAAATAAGATTTTCAAGAAGAAAAAAACAACATTTTAAGCAAAACAGTTTTAAAATGCATTTTTATATCCCAAAAAATTTATTGTGTTGTATTATAGCATTTTAGGCAGCATTAATTCATTATTAAACAAATTCCTGAATTGAATCTGATATGAATCATTGTAGTGTCTAAACTACATATCACATGGTAATTTCCCTTTCTATTTCTTTATTTAGTACCCTTTTATTCCAAATTATATAAACGGCTGCTTTTCTGTGTATTCAAACACACATTTTTCCATAAGGCCTTTTTATGTTTTGTTTTTAACTGTAAAAATTATTTGTATATGTTATATACAAGTTTATCTTTATATCTATTACTTCATTTTGCAATTGCAGTGGGAATTGATACATTTAAATGTGAATTTGCTGGTTGCACCACCTGACCATGACCGGTCGCACCACCTGACATTGTCATCAACAATTATTGATATTTACAAAGTAAAAAGAAAGATATGTCATTGAATTTTATTCAGGTTTCAATTGGCTTTTTATTTTAATCCTCAATCATATAATTACATTTCATTAACAAGAAAGTGCAAAACAAAACTGCATGTTATGAAACATTTGATCATCGTTTCTTTGAAACCTCAAGGAACACATTTAATAAATGAGAACATATTTATATGAAACAGTGAATTAGTGCAAATATTGGGCCAAGAAACATTAAGGGAAGAATTCAATCTACTGTTCAATAGATTCAGTAGTAACATTAAGTCAAGAAAGCGTTAGGTACTCTGCCCTTGCAACTGGATCTCTTTTTTAACAAGCTCTATGCCATGCTGTTTTCTCCTTGCTTGATAATGGTATCTACAATTTATTTTATTTTTTTTATAGATTAATTTTATAGATGTTGAATCAACCTCATCATTATTCAAAAATGTCAAATTATCTAATATTTATGGGAGGGTGACTAACTTTGTTAATGCATTAAAGGGGTCCTCCGGAGTCTTCTGTGTGATGTCATATGCTGTCACATGGTTTTCTTAAAGGAACATTGCATACAATTGCATTTTTATGTCGGTCGATCTCCCAGACTTCAGTAGAAGTACATTTTCCGGACAAAAGTTTTTAAAGTAATAGAAGAGTTTTGAAATAGCACCGATACACCATTTCCCCTTGTGTATAAGGAATTTAACATAAAATGATGCCAAAATATTTGATGAAGAATTTAATTGAGAAAATAAACACTTATATCTCAGTTTTGTTCTCTGCTTGTATGTTCGGACGGTCACACCACCTGACATTTTTGGTCTTTTCAAACACCAACTCAAAAAATCTATTGAATTTCAATAAAATTAAAAGGTTTTCTAATAAAGGACATATCGTAGATCCATTTGATATATTACATGTATTTATTCAAATTATTTTTAGGAAAATAATGAATTCGGACACAAAAAATGCACGTCATGTCATTGACCCACCTGCTAATTTGCTAACATGGGGCCAGGCCACAGTGCAAATCATCCGAATGGAATTATAAGGTTCTGCAGTATCTGCATTCCTGTCACAGACACACCAGGCTCCAGCATCACCCAATCACAGCGCACTCCCTTACCTGAATACTGATCACACTCACCTGCCTCTCATCAGCACTCTCATCTACCAGCACATAAAAGGCACTCACACAAACACCACCGCTGTCCGGTCTCGTTCGCATATAGGACTCTCCTACCTGCTGACTTCAAGGACTCAACGTGTGATACTTAACTTTCTCCAACGTCTCCAAGTTCCCTCCTGTGACCATCGTGAGTTTGTGTGTGTGTGTCTCCCTCGTCCTCTTCTCCATTGCCATTTGGATCTCATCTCTGCTCAACTCTAAGGACAATATCTTTACTCAGTCTCTCCTCAGTCACTCATAACTGATCTGCTTGTGTCAATAATCCATTAGCTGTGATCTCTTGTCTCCGACCCCTCTGTACCGTAACAGTAGACCGGACCAAGACCGCCTGACACAAGCATGAGCCATTCAGACCCCTTCCAAGACCTCGTTGATGCCTTACGTCGAACACTCACCATGACTACATCACCTTCACCACCAGCGAGCACTTCCAGTAACAACGTCACCACTTCTTCACCATCTGTACACACCAGTCCCATGGCCAAACCAGCGCCTTCCCCTGGTTCGGCGGAGGAATGCAGCGGATTTCTCCTCCAATGCTTGCTGGTCCTGGAGATGCAACCGCACTTATACCCCACCGACAGATCCAAAGTGGCATTTCTCATCTCCCAATTGCAAGGTAGAGCACTTCAATGGGCCAATTCCATATGGACCCAGAATAACCCAGTCATTCAGTCCTACTCTAGCTTTGTAGACCACTTAAGAAAAGTCTATGGAAAACCGGTCTGGGATTCTTCAATTGGTGAGAAGCTGTACAATTTAAAACAAGGCAAAATGACTGTTAATGATTATGCTCTTAAGTTCAGAACTCTTGCAGCGACAAGTGGGTGGAACGAACAACCCCTCATAACCACCTATCGAGGAGAAGGCCATGGAGGAATACATTGAGGAGGCTCTGGCCCAAAGCTACATCCGTCCATCAGCTTCGCCTGCTGCTTCTAGCTTCTTCTTCATGAAGAAAAATGACGGAGGCTTGCGGCCATGTATCGACTCCCGCAACAACATCACCGTCAAATTCAGGTATCCACTTCCTCTTGTCCCAGCAGCTCTGGAACATCTCCGTGGTGCCACTGTCTTCACCAAGTTGGACCTCCGCAGTTCAAATAACCTCATCCAGATACATGAGGGGGACAAGTGGAAGACATCTTTCATTACACCCACTGGACACTACGAGTACCTCGTGATGCCGTATGGCCTGGTCAACGCCCCCTCCGTATTCCAGGATTTCATCCACGAGGTGCTCCAGGAGTTCCTCCACAAATTCGCTTGGCAGAACATCGTCACCACGTTGCGGAGGTCCTGAAAAGCTTGAGAAATTCCAACTCTACCTGAAAGTGGAAAAGTGCTCCTTCCATAAACCCTCAGTGCAGTTCCTTGGCTACATCAACATCAACAGCAGTGGCATCCGGATGGACGGGGGGAAGGTGGATGCAATCAGGAACTGGCCAACCCCCTCTACCATCAAGAAACTCCAATGACTCCTCGGCTTCTCCAATTTCTACCGCCGCTTCATCTTCATCAAGACTACAGCTCCATAACCAGTCCCCCAACGAGCCTCCTCCAGAATAAGCCCAAGTCTCTGTCTTGGACCCCTGCAGCCACAGAAGCCTTCAACAACCTAAAAGAAGCCTGGTAACACTTTATTTTGATAGTCCGTTCGTTGAGACTCTACTACTTATTAGTAGCCATTCAGTAGCTTGTCAACAGTGCATCAGTTGAAATTCAACAATATTGTTTCAACAGACAAGTAACATACGTTCAACTAACTGCCTATAGACTATAAGGTACATTTCAAGTGTTAATCTACAGATTTTACAAAAAGTGCCTGTTGACTTTCAATGTTATTTTGCAATAGGTTATTAGCCAATTGTCAACTAACTTTCTGTAGACTGAGTCACCATCTTCTAAGCTGTCTATCAACAACTCAAAATCAATCTGTCAGTTGAAAGTCAACTGTCATGTCAGTATATGATACTGTATATCCTACCCAAGGGGTGTCAAATGCATCACATTTCTGTATTTACCATTTGTTGATAATCTGTTGATAGTCAACTGAAGATTAGTTGCTTATCTGTTGCTTGTCAACAAATATATTGTTTATGATCAGTAGACTATTAATAGACATTCTCCACTAAGCGTTAGTAGATATATTTTGGGACTATCTAATTAAAGTGAAAAACAGTTGATATCAGTAGAAAGTCTATAACCTATCAACAGATTGCATACCGGTTTCCATTAATTGTATGCAACATAATTACCATTTAAAACATGTTTTGCATACCTGACTGAAGTAGAACAAACACCATAGGCAGCACATCAGAGAAAAAAATGCACCTTTATTAAATACAAAAACACTCCAAATAATACAACCCATTATTTACTAGGGTATCAGGATCACATCTGAACCATCAGATTATGTGACAAACGTTATATATTGAGCATTTCAAAACGAGAAAACACTATCAATACTTGAAAAAAAAATGCTGCACTGCCCTAGTTGGTCTAGCTTGGTGCTCAAGTAATAAAGAGTACAACCACAAAAACAAAAAAAGTTGCATTAGTTAACAACAACAACCTACTTAGCTCATCCCCTTTTCTGTCAAGAAAGACTGAATGAGTTGTTTGTTGTTTTTCATTTCAATTATCTTTTCTGCCAGTTCACCAACAATTTTTTTCTGACAGAGTTGTGCTAGTTGCAAAAGTGTGTATTTACCCTTGAACTGTTCTAGGACACTTTTGTCTACCATGTAAATCTCTGCAATTGCTGCGGTGTCTTTCACAGCATTTCTAGAAACACAAGCTTCCTTGAAAGCTGCGGTCATCCCAAAGCCTCTATGCACAAGTTTGAGGACATGCTGATATCTTTTCACCACATCTGCGATTGAGGCAACTTAAAAAAAAGGAAAAGAAAAAAAAACAATAATGTGAATAAATCACCAAGGACTGTTGTGTTGTGTCTTGTGCGGTTTCTTCGCAGGATGAGCCAGTGTTACCCACATGTTTTCTCTTAAAAGGGAGGCTATAACTTGGATAAAGGTGTGTGTCTTATTCTTTGATTTAGAACATTTCATAGTCAGTAGTGTGAGGGCAGTGTGCCACTAAAGACTATTTGATGAGTATTGCTATAAAAACAATGAGGTAAATACTGTTGAGAACATTCTTTATATTGAATTATTGATTACCATAATAGGTAAGCACATGTTGTGTCTTTATTTACTTCATTCGTTACATAATCTTTGTAAGAAAGCTATAGTAAAAAATAGGGCCGGGACTTTAACGCATTAATTAAGATTAATTAATTACACAAAAAATAACGCGTACATATTTTTGCACCGCGGAACGTTTTTCACTGGATGAGTTTCGGCGGACCGATTATACTGGAGCACCAACTAGCGTTCATGACTTCAGACAACAACAAACTACAGTGAAGTGAACATGAACGCAGAAGCTGACGAGACCGCTTTGGTTGGCCTCGTGGATGGAATAGTCAGGGTTTCCAATGTTCTGAATGTACTTGAAAGTATTGTGTTTTACTTAAAAAAACAGTTTACAGAAGGTATACCTACCTATAGGCTAACGTTACCTAAATTTCTGAAATGTAGGCTACTATATTTTTAAATATGCTATTGCTACACTTAATGGCAAAAATTGCACTGGTCTGCTGGACTTGGTTAAACAAAAATAAACAATATTTTGTTGTTTAAGCTTATGTATTCAGTCATTATTCAATGGTATAACGGTTACTAAAGATCCATGTGAAAAAAAATTACTTCTCACTGTTCTCAGGTCAAATATTTATATGCAATTAAAATGCTATTCATTTCGATTAATTAATTACAAAGCCTCTAATTAATTAGAATAATTTTTTTTATCAAGTCCCGGCCCTAGTAAAAATACAAGTTAGATACAGGGGCCGGTTGCATAAACTTCTAAGACTAGTCTTACAAGTTAGACATCAAATTTGTTTCTTTTAGGCTGTTCATAGATTTTAAAATCAGTTACTTAAAAAACGTAGATTGGCCTAATTTGATTAGGAAAGTAAGAGTGACCGCCCATGACTAACTACTAGTGGGTCATACTAGAACTTAAGACACTGTTTTGACGTAATGGCTATGTTTATGCAACCGGCCCCAGATCATCCCTGATATTCATTGAGAATTCTGGGACACTGGCTGTAACAGAACAGTTAAGCTTTTGACATGTTGATTTCATGTCATTCAAAAAAAAAAAAAAAGAGACAACAAGAGCAATGATGATTGGGTTGTGGGATAGTGTGCACTATGCAACAAATCAAGTATAAAGCACTAAAATAAAAAATAATCACCTAAATACTTCATACCCAACTAAATTGTGTCCATACCTCGCTCTCCTTTTCCGTTTGACCTCTTCACCATTTTGTTGTCCTTCTTTCTTTTTTTGCTTTTCTTCTTGCCATTCTTCTTTTTACGCTTCTTTTTCCTCTTTTCTTCATCTGAAGAGTCAGAGATAGAGCTAGAGCTGGAGTCAGTGCTGGAATCAGTGGTAGTGTCAGTGCTGGAGTCCAAAGTCATGGCCTGTGGCTCCCCACCTCCAGTGTCCATTATCTCCAAGTCCATACCTGTAATATAAACTTATAATGTAAAACTATACCCATTGTATAATCAAGCTGCTTTTTGTAGAACTTTACTGTAACTATTTGAGTATTTCAGTTAATTCTAGCAAATTAATGTGAATGTTGTCAGAGCCACTTCTGCTGTAAATGGAAAGCCAATATGCTATGGCAAGGCAGCAAAGTCAGTTCAGTCCTTACAAATGACTTAACAGCTAAAGCTCCTAAATGTTGTCACCCAAATAAGAGACTTTTTCATTTTCAAAACCCTAGCAAAATAAAACACTTAAGTATTTAAATACCTATAAATGGAAAAAGTATGTAGCTTCTGTAGGAAATCCTTTTTAGTTGCAATTTAACAGGTGCACATAAGTCAGCAGCATTTAGTTCTAACGGTTTAAACCAGTGGTCATAAACTCAATTCCTGGAGGGCCACAGCTCTGCAGAGCTCTTGCTCCAACCAGCTCCAAATCACACCTGCTTGGAAGTTTCTAGTAATCCTGAAGACCTTGATTAGCTGGATCAGGTGTGTTTGATTAGGGTTGGAGCAAAACTGTGCAGAGTTGTGGCCCTCCAGGAATTGAGTTTGAGACCTATGGTTTAAACAGTTTTCACACATAACTCTTTGTCTCTATTTCTAATTCCACCTTGAGGGTTATCTGCTTTAGAGATCCTATACATTGTCCACCTAAATATATGCATGCGCTAAATATAACATTTATGCCAAAACCTAAAGCAGGTACAAAATAATACTGAAAGGCCAGCAACAATATTGTCAAAGATAGCTGAAATATTTAAAGGTACAAGGTTACATTAAAAACATATATTTTAACATTTGAAGATAAATTTTTATGTTAATTTAAACCCACTATTGTTTCATTGTTATGTAGTCTATAAGTATTTAATGCAATTACATCAGAAGAATTGAGAGTAATCCCTTACTTTACTTTTCCAAAGGAAAGTAATTAAATTACACTAATTAATTACTTGGTAATGCATTACTCCCAACACTGAGTATCCAACTCAGAGGAGGGATATCGGCATAGTGGAAAAGATTCAAACTAAAGTTAGGGATACCATGCTAAATTTTGGGTAACACTTTACAATATGGGTGCACTAATATGCATTAATTCATGTTTAACAAATGCACAGATAGTCATGTGTTAATGTATGACTCATGAAGAACTACTAATAATAATAATTCATTACATTTATATAGCGCTTTTCTCTGCACTCAAAGCGCTTTACATAAAAGGGGGGAATCTCCTCAACCACCACCAGTGTGTAGAGGAAACAGTGATGAAGCCAATCAGTATATGGGGATGATAAGGAGGCCATGATGGACAGAGGACACTGGACAAATTTGGCTAGGACACCGGGTTGCACCCCTACTCTTTTTTCGAAAAACATCCTGGGATTTTTTGTGACCACAGAGAGTCAGGACCTCGGTTATAACATCTCATCCGAAGGACGGAACTAAACAATTAATTAATGATTACTACATCAGCAACTAATAAAGGGTCTATATGTATAATATATTAAGTAATAAATGAATTGCTATTAATTAAATGTGGCATTGTTTATTAATCCCTTAATAACATTTTTTTATTAACTAATAGTGTAAATGAATGTGTTAATCACCACAATTGGTCAAAGATTTGCACTTCAACTTCCATTTGTCTGCTTTAATTAATCAATAGCTAATGATTTACAAATGTATCATTATGTATAACTTTACTTGTTGATGCACATGACTAACTAATTGTTAAGTAATATGTAATTTTGGTTTTGACATCCACACTATGGATTTCAATTTCCAGCCTTCTACAACCGGGATTCCACTGTGCCAGATGAACTGCTGCATCCAAAAGTTGATGGCACAGGAGTGTGTCAGGTTAAGCTTAAGGTCTAGGATTTAAAGGCAGAACACTGAGAACATGTGGCCGGGCTCTGCTATTTCATAACGCTGTGTCTGAACAAAGACACTAGAACCCATTACAATCAGTGATACTATACTGGATGCGGCACCACACTACACAACACAACAAAACCTTGACAGTAAACTGATGACACACTCTATTTCTGACGTACTCCAGGCTAAAGCCCTGTATTTCAGCCAGAGCCCGACGGGCCCCGATTTTTTTATGCCCCTAGGGCCGGGCTTCGGGCCCATTTTCACATTATAGCTCACATGCGGGCCGGGCCTTGGGCCTTTTTTGGGTTATACTTCTATTTATATTTTTAGACATTGATAAAAGTAAAAAAATGAGAAGTTGAGAAGGCTCTAGTGCTACTTCTGTTATTAAGGACAAATGAACTTGCAATGGTCTGTCAGTGTAAACAGCTGTATTGGTCACAGCAGTTTAAACATGTTGTAACAGCGTCAGTAGTGCAGTGTTATTATAAAAGAATGAGTATGCAGTTGTGACAACAATCTATAGAGTTTTTAATGAGAGTTTTAAAGCAAGGTTGTCTGTATTCAGTGTTTATATAATGTTTAATAACTTTTATATACATGTATAAATAAACCTATGTATGTTTTTGATTCAACAGCTTCCCCTGGAAATCCTCAGTGAAGTTATTTTGTCAGCGGGTGACTCTGCATATTTGACACTTTCTCTGGTTTGCAGATGGTTTAGGGATGTGCTCCGAAGTTTTTCGGAAAGCGGCACAGTTTGCTTGGCTAGACAGTAAGATTTCCCTGTTCTCCAATTGAATTTTGTATTAGGTACAAGGCTGTTAAACTTTATTATTATTATTATTATTATAATTATTATTATTATTATTATCTTTCCTGTATTTTGTCTTTACATTATAAGTTGTGGCCAACTGGAAGAATTGTCCTCCTGTCTACCGGAATGAGTTCAGACGGATGTACAGCATCAGGGAATGCTTGCAGTGCAGAGCCCTTTTCAAGTTTAACCTGCCAGGGTACAGGGAAGAGCCCAGCGTAGTCATCTTCTGGACTTTTGTTTACACAGGATTTTGTTCCAAGGACTGTTTTTTTTTTTTTTTTTTTTTTTTTTGCGGCATGAAACACATTTATGTGTTAAGTTCATTGAAGGGAAATAAAGAATGAACTGAGATCAACTGGTTTTGATGTATTAATTGATGTCATTTAAAGTTAAACTTTGCAGTGTATAATGTTTTTATAAAAACGCTATGGCAAACACGTGCATGACAACAGGTTTCAGTCATTTACATCAGTCTGTCATTCCTTAAAGGAACACTCCGACTTTTTGGGACTTTAGCTTATTCACAGTATCCCCCAGAGTTAGAAAAGTCCATACATACCTTTTTCATTTCTGTGCGTTCTGTAAGTGTTATTTGAGGCACCCACCGCTAGCCTAGCTTAGCACAAAGACTGGATGTAAATGGATACTGTTAGCATAGTAATCCCAATAAGTGACAAAATAATGCAAACATTTTCCTATTTACATGTTGTGATCTGTATAGTCACAGCGTGTAAAAATAACAAGGCTATATGAGACAGAGACCATTTTTAATCGTATAAATACTGGGAACTATATTCTCACTAGGCGTAGGAGCACAGCTAATGTTACTTGGGCGGAGTGGCTGCTTGTGCGGAGTGATTAGCGCAGCACACGAGACGCGCTGTGGTGATGAGCAGAGTGTTACATTTATATGTGATATTACATTTATAGTGTACAATCATGGGTGTTAGCTGTATTGTAAAGAGCTGCGACAATAAACAGGGGAACCAGGTAATACTATGATGTTTCATAGAATTCCAACCCAAAACGCTGACTTGATGAATTGATGGCTACTTGCTCTGGAAATAGATCCAAACACACCTATAACACCATCACAAAGTATTTCGTTTGCTCTGAACATTTTACTGTGGACGACTATTTTGAAAAAATGCAAGTTGCCACACGGACCATGAAACGTCTGCTAAAGGAGACAGCCATCCCATCGATAATAAAGACAGGACAAATTGGATCACCTGTTGCTGCGGTAAGTGTTCCGTTATGTTCTGAGATAACTAACATTAGCCAAACTGTAACAGTGCCATGCTAATGTAATATAACCATAGTAGTGACACTATTACGTGAATAGGGGCTCCGTGCATCCCCTTTATTGTTATTATTGTGTTGTCATGAACACATTGCTCGTGCTGGGTGTATTAGGGCAGAGAAATCTTCCGTGGTAGTGACGCAACTATTTTGATTGTCATCAAGCCTTGACATTGATGGCAATACCCAGTCCCATTCATTACAACAAAGGCACTCGGTTCTGTCGGCATAGGTTGGCATGTTCCACATTTACACAGCACCAGTCTGTGTTCATTCTGATTCTCCCTTCGACATCTTGTCTTACAGCTTCCAAAGTTTGTAACTCCTCGTCTGTGTATTCTGGCTCAAAACTATATGGTTCTGGATCTTGGTTTGATACACAGTAAAATTCCTCTGAGTCTGACAATTCCTCAAAGTCAGCCATGACCACGAGGCACGTCTAGCTAGTCACTTGTTTTGTTTACTGAACCATCAACAGGGCGTCTCGTGTGCTGCGTTAATCACTCCGCCCAAGTAAGGTTAGCTGTGCTCCTACGCCTAGTGAGAATAAAGTTCCCAGTATTTATACAATTAAAAATGGCCTCTGTCTCATATAGCCTTGTTATTTGTACACGCTGTGACTATACAGATCACAACATGTAAATAGGAAAATGTTTGCATTATTTTGTCACTTATTGGGATTACTATGCTAACAGTATCCATTTACATCCAGTCTTTGTGCTAAGCTAGGCTAGCGGTGGGTGCCTCAAATAACACTTACAGAACGCACAGAAATGAAAAAGGTATGTATGGACTTATCTAACTCTGGGGGATACTGTGAATAAGCTAAAGTCCCAAAAAGTCGGAGTGTTCCTTTAAGGCATGTTTGCATTATAAAAAAAAAAAAAAACAAGCTCCCTGACCTTGGTTGGGCTGAGTCTGTGAGTTCTTCTATCTGAGATAATCTGCCCAGTTTTAGAAAAAAAAATTTCAGATGGCACAGATGTGGCCACAATGCAAAGTCTTGTCTTTGTGACTTCAGAAAGGCTTTTGTATACTGGTGAACATCTCCTCCACCAGGCCAGAGGGTCTGATGTGCGGGGTAAGAGTGTCTCTGCAAGGTTGGCCCGCATCTCCATCATAACATCTGAGGTCTTAGAAGAGGTAGCAGAAGGCCTCAAACTTGCTTCCCAAAACATGGGCCCTGCACTGGCAGTCGCACCAGGATCTGAAACTTATCACTCTGAGCTGGGTTAAAACTGTTAAAGCTGAAGTTATCATAACCTTAATGTTTTAAACTAACATTAATAATTCAAATTCAAAATGTTATTTGCTTTTAATGTATGTCATTATGTCCTTTTTTAGCAATCTTCTTATACATATATTACACCAATATGTCAAGTCTGTCTAGGAAAAGCAATTATTATACCAGCAAACTCAAAATTGGAGTAAAAATGAACAAACTAGTCTATAAATACTTTTTATTGTAAGCTTGGATTATTATATTATTATATAGCCTAGTGTTTATTTACCGATAGACAGTCAAGAAGACAAATTAATCAAAACTTTATTTATAACAGGGTTTTATTTATAAAATAATAAAAAACCACAGATCCTTAACAAACAGTAACAAAAACACAGTGACAGAAATGTCAGAAATAGCGCATGGGTCTGTCACGTGATTAAGGAACGAGTCAAACTCGACCTGACACCCGAGACCCGAAAGACTCATGACATGAACTAATCAATTATCTTTCCGGCTCAAGACTGCGTTAGTTGTGCGTATGGGGCTGTCACGTGATTAAGGAACGAGTCAAACTCAACCCGAGACCCGAAAGACTCATGAGATGAACTAATCAATTCTCTTTCCGGCTCAAGGCCGCGTTAGTTTTGCGTATGAGTCTGTCACGTGATTAAAGAAAGACTTAAACCTGAAGACTTCTTGTCAGATAAGAGGTGAGATGAGCTAATCACAGACTGAATACCCAAGTAAAGAATGAATATTTTTTTCTGTACCTTATAGCATTTTAGTTTTGTATTGTTTGTAGTGTGATCAACGTTTGCGTAAGTACTAGATGTGTTGGCGAGGTAGCACTTAAAATTTTAATAACATTTTGCTAAAATTAAGGAAATGAACGAAATGACTTGAAAAAAGATTCGTTCATTTTGCTGAACGAGACTCAAAAGTCTGAGTCGGTAAAATGATCCGAACTTCCCATCACTACAGAGACTGTCGACGGCCAACAAGTTGTTGTTTTTTCAATGTATGCTTCAGACATGGGCCACGACCAGGTGTTCCCCATAGCCACCCCTAGAGGGCGCAGTTCAAAGTTCCCTAGAAAGGGAATCCTAAGTCTATGACAGTGTGTGGTAATCAGTTCTGAAAAATATTTTGATCTAGCTGACTTAGCAGTGATCTGAAACTTAACCCCCCCCCCCCCCCCCCCATTTTTTAAATAGGCATTTAAAGTGCAATATCCAAACTAAAATTGCTGTAATTTATGAACACTTTGGAATATAAACATAAGGTCTCTTTTTAAAAAAAAAATTAGCAGATTTTGGCAAAAGTGGAATTTTGTCAAAAAATTTAAGCATCAAAAAGTTTCATAGAAGTTTAAATGTACTGTAAAAAATATGCGCTATATTAATTTTATTTTATTTTATTTATTATAAATATTTTAAATAACAGGTTTTACTCTAAAATTGGTATAAAATTAAAGCCTTGTGTCTAAATAAGTTATGTTATAAATTTGAAGTTGATATGAAAAAAAATTAGGTTCCTGTGAGATTTTATGTAGGGTGTCATACCACACACAGCCACTGGGAGTCATCAAAACTATTTAGAATTTTGCTTAATGAATTTTTCTCTGTGAAAACTCAGTAGTAAAAGTACTTCCAACATTAGGTGGCCTATAGATGAGAGCACAGAACAGTACAAATTAATTAGACTGTAATGCCACACACTACTCCAAATGATAAAAAAGTTGGTACAGAAACTGATTGAATATTAGGTGATTGTTTAAAAACCATTGCAACACCACCACCTCTACCAGCAGATCTTGGGGTACTAATAAAACAGCATTTCGGTGGACGAAGTCCTTCAACTCACCAGCACCGACCCAAGTCTCAGTCAAGCACAAAATTTCCAGATCCCAAGGGATAAAAAAGTCAAGTAGAACTAAAGTTTTTTTTGCATTCAGACCTAGCGTTCACTAAGGCCATATTCAAAGAAGGCTATGTTGACAAGTTCAGATCTAGATTTTGAACAAAGTTCAGTTGGCAGATATTTGAACAGTTCAATCGTCTTTGACGAATTCGTAAATGCAGAGGAGCAGAAAAAATAGATGAGTGAAAATCTGGGGAAACCAGGAGATGAAAAATATAATCCCGCGAACGTTGCGACAGGTCAAGACCCTCTAAGTTTATACTATCCAGAGAAAACTCAATCGAAGACTGTATGGAAGACACAGTGGCCTTTCTGATTCTCACACAATCATCACCACAATTACCTCTCTTCCTGCAGCGCTTCCTTAAGAGGAACACAGCACATTAACCGGCGAGTGCACTCCAGCGCGGGTTGGTTGAACGAGGATTGAGAATGAGAATGCAGAATGGGGTACAATCCATAGTAATCTCCCATACGATTTTTGATATTAAAGCTTGGCGATTGTAGGTGAGACTCCATGGAACTGCATGGAACCAGTGCAAAATCATGCATAAAATGAACAGCACAGATGTGAGATGAACAGGTACCACATGTACACCAAACTGAGACAAACGTGAGACAGAGAGATGGTGGATTGAAGTGGATTGCCATTCAGATCGACATTCTACTACACATGTCTGCCTGCCTACTTCATGCCAGAGGTAAAGTTTACAGATTGACTTTTGAGCATTTGTGAGTTAAGGCCGCGGAATGACAGTCTCAAAAGAATCTGCAAATACAAAAGTACATATTTATAGACATTCTTAAGGCAGAACACTAAGGCGAAGGATTCATGATTTGTTGTGCATTAAATAATGGGTACAGATACAGTATTTGAGGATCATCCTGTGAGCAAAGAAACAATTAATGCACTTGCATTTGTGGATTGTGTGCACCTGTGGCTCTCTCGTGAGCATCTGAGGATTTTGTGTGCCAGTGTGGATCTCTAATGTGCATTTGTGGATTGTTTGCATGAGTTTGGATCTCTCGCGTGCATTTGTGGATTGTGTGCATGTGTGTGGATCACTCGCGTGCATTTATGGGAGGATTTGATACTGTTTTCACTCCATAGTTCAACAAAATCATACACACCCTTACAAAAATTACCATGGTTTTACCATAGTAAAACAGCTTAATTTTCTTTTGTGTAATTTCTGAAGGCTCAAGACAATAAAATCAATCAGATTTTTTACTAATAACTAATTATTTAGAAGTGCTTTCATGGGGCGGTAAGGGAGCACCGTGGAAAAAACAGGGTCTGGGCTCAAATCCAAGTAAATTTAGATTTAATAAACAGAAAGGCATGCAAAAAGAAACAAAAGCAGATCAGGATGGATCAGCAAAATGGCATCAGGTGAAGGATACAAATTCGGAAAACCAACTTGCTTGGTACAACAATCTACATTTAGAATTCAGCCAGGCAGAGTGGTGGGAGTGTGGTGTATAAATAGTCCACTCAGTATTTTTTTCTACTTCATTTATTGCAGGTTCAGTACTGAAATTTGTTGCAAAAGGGGATGAAGCAGGTTTTTTAATTTATATATATATATATATATATATATATATATATATATATATATATATATATATATATATATATATATATATATATATATATATATTTATATATATATTAATTGTTTTTTTATTACATTTCATATTTTAAAATGTTTTATTTAAAATGTTTAATGCTAGTTTATATTTTTTATATATATTATTATTATTTTTGTATTTATTTGCTATAGAACTACAATTGTATATTGTACAGTTTAATTACAATTTTTTTATTTATTTGGATGGGGGTACAACAATACAATTCTGCTTAGGGCACCAATATGGCCAGCAGCGCCTCTAGTGGCTAGTAAATAGTCAGTTTTGAATGTTTTTATTATCTAATTGCAACTTTTTTTTCTTATGTAATTTAGTTTTCTGTTTTAGAAATAGTTTAGTTCCTTTTAGCCTTCATTACATTCATTTAGATAACATTTCACTGAGCCTTAAATGGATAGTTTAGCCAAAAATTACTTTTCTGTCAGCATTTTATCACACATTACTATCATGCTGAACAGAATAACCATTTCCAGGTTTGTATATTTTTAAGCCAAAACTGTGTTTATATTGCAAAATTTGTCATTTGGACCTTGTTGGGAACAAATTTAACAGAAGAAATTAAAGGAACCAACTTGCACAGAATATTCATATGGATATAATTTGCATCACTTTTTTTTTTCTTAGTGTTGTTGTTTATGCTTTGCAGTTGAAAATGTAAGTAAATGGTATAGATAAATGTATTGGAGTAAAATTATAAATTTACCTTTTCAAATATAGTGAAGATATGCTAGTATTGTCAGCATTTCAACAATATATCCTGCTTTTAATAGTATAATCTCAAAGTCATTATTTATGTAAAAAAAATAATTATAATAACAACAAGTTAATAAACGCGATTATTTCTTAGCAGTATAATACATCGTTTTCCCCATTAAATTATGCTTTGTATTTTCTTCAGGTTTGAAGAGGATGATATAACATTTAGGTAAAAATAAACAAAAAAGTAAACCAAAGCTTGAGGCTAAAATGGCAAATATCTGCACAGCTACAGTAAATTTTCCTGGAGAACTGACATAAGCTGGGATAAAGGTGATCCATACAGCACAGAATATCAGCATACTGAATGTAATGAATTTAGCTTCATTGAAATTATCAGGCAGTGTGCGAGCCAGGAAAGCAAGAATGAAGCAAAAGAAGGCCAGTAGGCCAATGTAACCAAGCACAGCCCAGAAACCTATATTAGAACCCAGACTGCACTCAAGAATGATCTTTTCCTTATAATATTTCATATTTTTTTGAGGAAATGGAGGAGATATTGTTAGCCAAAGCACACAGATAAGAACCTGTACAAGAGTAAAGAAAAGCACACTGAGTCGCTGTTGTTTAGGCCCAAACCATTTCATGACATTACTTCCTGGAAGTGTAGACTTAAAGGCCATCAACACCACTATTGTTTTCCCCAGAACACAAGAAATACAGAGGACAAATGTGATCCCAAATGCTGTGTGACGCAACATACAGGACCACTCAGTGGGCCGGCCAATGAAAGTAAGAGAACAGAGGAAACACAGAGTCAATGAGAAGAGCAGTAAGAAGCTCAGCTCTGAGTTGTTGGCTTTTATTATGGGGGTGCTCTTCTTTCTGTAAAACAGAATGGCCACCAGCGCAGTTAATCCTACTCCAAAGAGTGAGGAAAAGACTAACACTATACCCATAACTTCTGTGAATAACAGATACTCTATAGCCTTTAGCATACATTTATTTTTCTCAGCATTAGGCCAGTATTCCCTTGGACACTGCTTGCAGTTATTTGAATCTGGAAAGGAAGTTACAATCATTAGTTAGACACAAAAAGAAATACATGAATGAGAAAGGCTATGAGATTACCTGTCTCAGTACTGATTTCTCCTTCTGCACATGGAATACAGTCATAACAGCAAACAGGTCTTCCTTTCTGTGCGGCCTTCCTAGTGCCTGGAGGACAACTCTCACTGCACACAGACCTTGGCTTCTGCATGTAAGTAGATAGATAGATAGATAGATAGATAGATAGATAGATAGATAGATAGATAGATAGATAGATAGATAGATAGATAGAATGTTTTGAAAAGTGAATTTAAAGTGATCTAAAAGAATGCATGTTCTTAAAAGTAATATTAAATTGTTTGTCATCTATTATTAGCTGTTTCTGTAAGATCAATACAAGTACTTTATTATTATTTTTATTAATATTATTATTATTATTGATTGATTTATTGTGTTTATGTACCTCCAGCTGTCCTCCAGCCCAGATTACGTTTTGAGTGTTAAACACAAAGCGTTGGTGTGGGGGCAGTGAGTCATCATAGTATCCCACTGATTTAAATTTTATTGAACCATCTGAGTCTCGCTGCCAGTTGATAATGTCATATTGGGCTACTGTGCCACCAGTGCTGTCAAACCACACACTATCCCCCATCTTTATGGAGAAATTGACCTGTTTTAGAGCCTCAACAATCTATTCAAAAAATACATTGACATTATCACAGAGTCATTTTAACAGATGGTTCCCCTAATTTTCTCTATTACTTTTCACCTTTCTTTTATCTTTTACCTGCTGTGGTTGTATTGTCAAGCCTTTCTCACAGCCTTCTTTTTCTTTGCACTTTAGTAGAATGTGTAGTGAATGAGCGACAGCATAAACTGCTTTGTAGACATAACTTGCATATCTTTGTTCAGGCACATCTTCAATGTAATTTTTTAGTAAAAGTAGTTCTTCATATCTGCTGCAACTTAACGCATATTGAGAAACATTCCCCTCAGTCTTTGAACATGGAAAAGCTGTGTTCCAGAATTCTTTTAAGACATAATCTGCAAACCCTTCAACATTATTTTTTTTCACTGCAAACCCCAGTGACCCTCCAAGCACTCGATAACTGTTTGGAGTGATCAGACTCTTTACAGTTATCCATGACTTCACTCCAATCATTTGGAAACCTGTAATGTTCTGAATACTTAACTGATCAGTTAATAAGCCCATTTCAGGAAGTGAAATAAATGCAATAATCACTTTTGCTGTGCTTTTTTTTATTGTGTCTACCACTTTCTTGAGTTTTTCTGGCTCTGTTCGGTAGAATTTTACAGAGTACTCAACACAAATTCCCATCTCCTGTGCTATTTTTAAAAATATTGTCATCCCATAATTTCCATATTCATTGTCACTGTTCACAGCTCCCACCCAAGACCAGCCTAAGTCCTTTACTATAGATGCCAGTGCTCTGCTCTGGTGGTAATCACTAGCCATAGTCCTGAAGACTGTAGGGTAATCTTTTCTATTACTGAGACATTCACATGATGCTGAGTGACTTATCTGAAAAAGAAAGCATGAGAAAGTGATATTTTTATCTGTGATTGTGTTTAACATTCAGTGTTATTGATCCTCACCACTGGAATTTTAAAAGGTCCTGTAGTTCTGGACAGAATCACTGTTGCGGTAGACTCTGATTCGCCGATGATAGCATGTAAAGTAGACTGACCATTGCATCTGTATCCTACACCAAATTCCTGACTATTCATCAGACCCATAGTGGCACTCATTGTAGACAGTCTTGACCCACAGGAATCATAGATTCTGTAGCCAATAGAAACATTTGGAAGCAAACTTTCACTTCTGTTAATCTCCTCAATGGCAAACATCATGATTTGGGCCAGTCGAAAATCTCTCAGATACACACTGCAAAATATTCATTAAATCAGTAGGCTAAATATAAACTACATTTTAAAAAGTCAGATGCTGCAAAAGTTTTTTTTTTTTTTTTTTTAAAGTGAATAAATAAATACATACATAAAAATAAATCAAATTATAGATATATTGCATTTTAATTTCAAATGCCCTTTTTGTTTTAAGTACATGTCTAATGTTTCAAATGTAACAAACCTGGAGCATGATAGAAGCTGAGGTTTTTGTGTAAACTCAAATGAAGGTAATGTTTCTTTGCTGTGGACTGGAAAAAGTCCTCCAATAGTTAAGTCTCCATCCTTGGAAAACAGCGGATACTGAGGGTCTCCCATTATTTTGCAAAGAGTGTTTACTGCTTTGGTATGAAGCTGATGGAAAATCAATAATGTGTAAATAAAGATGAACATCCCAAAGACTCAACTGTGATCTTGACTGTGACTAACAAATGCAAATGGCATGCTACATTATTTGCACTTTTATATGCATAATTATTCTGGAAGAATGTGAATTGAGAATGTGGCCAATAACATCATGGGGCAAGATATGACAGCAAGACAAGACATATCAGGTCAAATAGGGGTGGAATAAAGTCAAGCTAATTTGCTCAGATTTTTTTTTTTTTTTTTTTTTTTACATTGTCAGACAGTAGTATATTGTGAATATTGGAATAGTGAAGCCTTTAGAAATACTACTCAAATATATTTTACATAACCTTTATTACATCTATTAATTTGGATCTATGCTCATTTGGTGTCACAATTGACTGGAGTGAGGAAATGAGGAGATGTAGAATAAACATTAACAATATTTAATAATTATCCAAAAATAAGAACAACTTCAGGAGCACAGGAGAACATACAAGGAATTACATTTAACAGTGGATGAAGAAACTCTGAACAGAATGATCCTTAAATACACAACTTAAACAGGGAAAACGCGACATACCTGGTATTAAATAGAACAATCAGGGAACATGAACAAGAAGACCAAATTTGTGCATAGGAAAACCCAAGAGATGGGACACATAAAAAAAAACATAAAAAAAGATCAGCACATGGACTTGACATTACAACCCCCTTCCGAATGTGAGACCTCGCCCCAAAAAACATAGAGGGATGGGCACCTTGCAGGTCCCTCAGGACAGGCTTGGACAGGACAGGATGCCTCCAAGGCGGTACCAGATCCAGGTCCCGTGGCTCAGCAGACTGCCTAAGAAGCCATGGTGGAGCAGACAGTTCAGAGGACCATGGCGGAGCAGACAGTTCAGGAGCCCATGGCAGAGAAGATGATTCAGAAGGCCATGGCGGAGTGGACAGTTCAAGAAGCCAGACCTCGGCACACGGCCTAGGCTTTAGATGCCTATACACCCCCCCACACACAACTCCCCATAGTGGCTTCTGAGGCCTTTGTGGGGAGGATGTGGGAACAGGGGCCCTCACTGGGCTGGATGTTGGGACTGGAGCCCTCCTCGGGCTGGATGTGGTGAATGGAGCCCTCTTAGGAGGAGACTCAGGGGCTTGATCTGACACTGGATTGGACTCAGTGGCTGGAGCAGAAACTGTAGCAGACTTTGGGTCTGGAGCCATTACTGGAGCAGACTCAGTGGTAGGATACTGTCAGCTGAAGGCTTGGAAGTGAAATGACCAGCGGGCATGATATGGCATTGGCTGGTGGGCTTTTAAGTGCCACAGCCGGTTTCCGAGTGGCCTCGGGGACTTCAGAATTGGAGCAATTTAAATAAAGGACTAGATTAACAAGCTCGATCAAGGGAAAAATCATACATGGCAACATCGCAGTGTATAGTCTCGTCCTCAAGCACCAGCTGGAAATGCACCTAGAGCAGCGTCATTCCAGCTCACCTGGTTAGCAAGCTTTAGGAATTTATTCACATATCACTCCAACCTATGACAGTGCTGCCACAAATGCCACAGCTTGTCATCAGATGCTATCACCCTTCTCTTTTTTGGTTCACCGTCTGTCACAGTTCACTGGAACAAGGACACAAGGAGACGTAGAATAAACTTCAGCAACTCTACAAGCACAGGAGAACAGACAAGGAATGACATTTAACATTAGAATGATCCTTAAATACACAACTCAGACAGGGAAATACGAGACAAACCTGGAATTGAATAGAACAATCAGGGAACATCAACAGGAAGATGAGATATGGGCATAGAAAAACACAAGGGAAAAATATATCGAAAGATGCATGGGACATGAGTGAAACAAAACAAAACACACAGAACAGTCCTTGGGCGTGACATTGGGACTATTGAAAATTATGTACAAATAGAGGTAAAAAAAAAGGCCTTTGTAAATATTAATTTTATTATATAGAACTAACAATATTTTCTGCATGTATTCTTTTCTTTTCTTTGTTTGATGTTCAATGCAATAAGGCCAATGATCTTTGTGTTAAAAAAAAAAAAAAAAACTAAGCAAACTGTATGAACAGCCAGACCTGTTAATATTATTTCTCTCCATATTTTCATGGGATTTATTGAATATGACTAAGTAAACAGCCATATTCTCTTTTGGTGACAAGAAGTTGAATGTCATTTCTTTGTGTTCATTGTAATTATTATTAGTAGTTGAACTGAAAGTGACATTACGTGTGGCTAAGTATGGTGTCCAATACTCAGAATTTGTGGTCTGCATTAATCCCATCCAAGTGCAAACGCACAGAAGTGAGTAGTGAAAAAACACACACACAAAGACACACCCAGAACAGTGGGCAGCCATTTTTGGTGTGGCCACATGGGAGCAATTGGGATTTCCATGCCTTGCTCAAGGGCACCTTAGTCATGGTACTGAGGATGGAAGAGAGCATTATTCATTAGGGTTGTGCACGAAGCCGAATACTTTATTTGGAAAGCACGGATAATGGCTTCAAAACAAATAACAGGAAACAAAAGTTCTGCTGAATAATATTCGGCTTAGGCTGGCACAGTCACGCCTCATGTTTACTGTATAACAGGTGAGCCAGGTGATCAGTGATATTATACATAATGAACTATGCAATAATGAGTACGTGAAGTGAATAAATTAAAGCTTTATGAATGAAATGAGCACAAATCAAACAACCATTGCCTCTTCATGAATCACTCAGAAATCAGAACTTGGGAATGGTAAAAAAAAAAAAAAATCCACTAAAATAGCTACTACTTCATACATGTTCTACTATGTGTGTATATTTAAATGTCAATGATTTACATCTTGTAGCCTACAATGCGATACACAAATAGAATAAGCACAGCAACCATAACAGAGCCGATGAGACGTGAGGCATGCGGATCCATGTGCAAGCTTTTATTTAGAAACATAGTCAAACAAAGGCAGGGTCAAACATCAGTAAACAGATATGTTGAGGGTAGGGGTGCTCCGATCACGATCGGCCGATCGTTATGCGCATCTCGTCAGTAAAGCCGGTTATCTAATCAGCGGTTAATTCCATCAGGTGCGTGATTTCACATAGAGCAGCTGTTACTACACAGAGCTGTTGTTAACTGAGAAGATGCGCAAATCCACTTCATTTTCAGCGTTTTTTGGCGCATCTTCTCAGTTAACAACGGCTCTGTGTAGTAACAGCTGCTCTATGTGAAATCACGCACCTGATGGAATTAACCGCTGATTAGATAACCGGCTTTACTGACGAGATGCGCATTAACGATCGGCCGATCGTGATCGGAGCACCCCTAGTTGAGGGCAAGACAAAAGAGTATTCCGAAAGCATATGTGGGTTGTCGATCGGTGAACAATATCCAAAAGGCTTTAAAGCCCTTTGGATATTGTTCACCGAGTACACAAGCAATAATCCAGGCAGGGTCATACAGGCAGGGTCAAACAGAGTCCCAACGGCAAGACGATAGGGCAATCCAAAAATACAAAAGCAAGAATCAAAATACAGGTAAACAGGCTAGGAAAGACTAAGAAACTACGAGTGTCTCCGTAAAGTAGCTATCAGGTATGACTGTGATAATCGCTAAACAATACTTGGCCCCGGATAGTCACGTTACGATCGCTGAAGCCATTGTTAGCCTCTTTGTGCTCTGTGTTCCAGTTCTGCCTAATCAGTCTGGCTTATTGGCTCCACCCAGGTGCTCTTCAACTCTTTCTGCTCTGCTCTGGTGGTCAACGACTTGGACTTGGCCCCTCTGCTGCACCGGCTCCACCCTGGCTTTCTGCTCTGCCAGCTCCGCCTTGGTACCTTGCTCTGCTAATTCTACCACAATCCCTTGTTGCTTCACTTCCACATTCACCCTGGACTACATTCCCCATAATCCTTTGCTGGACCCATGATCTATTGCATCACCTGTCTCTCATTAAATCTCATCATCAGTTCACAGCTGACTCATATTAGAAGGACTTTAAAAGATGCACTCACACTTGACCACTTTGCTGGTGATTGTTTAGCCTGTAATGATTCCTAGTTTCTGTGTTCCTGCCTGTGTTACCCTTGCCTTTGTGTATTTTGGATCTTGGACTGTTTATCTGGTTTCTGGATTATTTTTTGTCTTTGCCTGGGATATTATTGTTTGCTGTTACTGGTACCTGTCTGTCTGACCATGTTTACTAATAAAGCCTGCATTTGGATCTTTTTTGGATAACTCTGTTGTCATGACGCCTCCATCATTACGGAGCCAAAAAAAAAAAACTCTCAAAAACCAAACCATCTCTCTGTCAAGAGTAGGATCATAGTCAACTTAGATACATATAACATTTTTCTTTTATCTTTTGCTGGTTTACGTGGCACAACATTTGTTTAGTGAAGTTCAAAAAAAAACTTCCACCTTGCACCTTGAATTATGTAGTCATGTCCAATTGATCACTACATGTTTGTCATGAAATTTCTCATCTTGTATTATACTTTTATTTTTAGAAATTATTAATTTTATATTTTAGAACACTGCATAGGGCAACTAGTCAAAACACAAATATTGTTCTATGCTCAGTTCTGTTTTTATATATATATATATATATATATATATATATATATATATATATATATATATATACTTTTCCAGAAGTTTTCCTAACTGCACGGGGGCCCATTCATTGTAATTCGCCAACTCATTTAGCTGGATTTGATTGTTGACCGTTTGGCATGACCTAGGATTATCTGGTTCTTTTAAAGCTCTTCCTGGACTTGCTGTCATAGCAACAGGTCAGTAAATGTAAAAATATGTCATCGGGTGATGCCAGGTGAACACCCATGTGTTGTGCGCATGTGCAAAAATGCCGGAAGTATGTTGTTTCGGGGATCAAATTAAATAATGTTATCTTTCTTTTTACTAATACAGGTTAAATAACTTAAATTTAAATAGTACAAACTAAACCTAGGCCACATCTCTAATGTATGGAAGTAAATTCATCCAAACAGTCGGTAAAACGCCTGCATTGGTTGATTATACTTAGGTAAATTAATAAAATATTTATACCTTTCGCTGTTCGATTATGTAATGACAAATTCAAGGGCTATTTCATGTAAATAGGATTAGATTGCAACTTTCGAAAAGTGAAACTGATATTTAAAATACAAACCAGATTCCCAAAAAGTTGGGACACTGTACAAATTTTGAGTAAAAAAGAAATGGAATAATTTACAAATCTCATAAACTTATATTTTATTCACAACAGAGTATAGATAACATATCAAATGTTGAAAGTGAGACATTTTGAAATGTCATGCCAAATATTGTCTCATTTTGGATTTCATGAGAGCTACACATTCAAAAAAAGTTGGGACAGGTAGCAATAAGAGGCGGGAAAAGTTAAATGTACATATAAGGAACAGCTGGAGGGCCAGTTTGCAACTTATTAGGTGAAATTGGCAACATGATTGAGTATTAAAAGAGCCTCTCAGAGTGACAGTGTCTCTCAGAAGTCTCAATTCTCCCAATGCTGTGGCTTAAAATAGTGGAGCAATATCAGAAAGAAGTTTCTAAGAGAAAAATTGCAAAGAGTTTTAAGTTATCATCATCTACAGTGCATACTATCATCCAAAGATTCAGAGAATCTGGAACAATCTCTGTGCGTAAGGGTCAAGGCTGGAAAACCATACTGTGGTTGCTTAAAATGTGCTAATATTGTTTTTGGGAGAGAAAATAGAACTGACTTCAGGATGAATTTGAATGTTTTCTACGAGTAAACTAACAATGTGCAAGAACAGAATTGAAGCAGCTCCCTTCCATAATGACCAAATAAAAAATAAGTGCAATTAGCAACCATTACTGCCAGGTCAGGCACAAAAAGGGTTAAGGGAAGCTTTCATAAAGTAAATTTCCTACAAATGCATATCCAATAAAGATGCAATAATCATTGTACATGCCTTTCTATTAGTGATGCGTGGGTCTGGGTTTTTTCCAACCCACGGGTCCCGCTTTTATGAAATTATTTGGCCCGCCCCAGCCCGCCCCACAAATAAAGTAAAATTTCTTGACCCGCCCCACGGAGGAGCGTCTCGCTGCAGCTTGCGGTGGACATCCAACCCCTCCCACATCCAAGTGTGACGTCAGACGCCACGCCTATGCCATACGTAAAAATATGTCATCGGGTGATGTCAGGTGAACACCCATGTGTTGTGCGCATGTGCAAAAATGCGACATCTCTAAAAATTAAACCTAGGCCACATCTCTAATGTATGGAAGTAAATTCATCCAAACAGCCGGTAAAACGCCTGCATTGGTTGATTATACTTAGGCAAATTAATAAAATATTTATACCTTTCGCTGTTCGATTATGTAATGACAAATTCACATATTTTATGATCGATTGTAACATACCTTAGACAATATCAAAGTTAAGTAGACAATTTTGTTTAAGGAATTTTTAATTATCTAATTCTCTAAAAATATGTATCACTTATAAGATGGGAACGTTAGTGATCATATCACTATTTTAAGGATAAATATGGGTGTTATGCAATAACTGGAATCCTCCCCTCTTGATTTTTTTTTTTTTTCAAATGTGTTTATTTTTCATATTTCTTTCATTTTAAATAAAAAAAAAATGTTCCTGACTTTGGCAAATTTATATACTTCATTTGGTTTTAAGTATTTTTATTTTCCTTTTAATTATATACAGGAACAATTATGATCTACACACTAATATTTTTTATATGTGCATGAAAAAAAAAAGTTTATCACCTAGCAAAAAAGAGCAACAACATTTGCATGATAGGACTGATGGTTCTCTATATAGACTAAGCTACACATACATAGGCTTAAGTCATTGGTTGCTTTGATAGATTATGTAAGTAACATGGCATTGACTTTTGGGCCTTTTTCCATCAGCACAAATATATATAAAAATGTGTCCAAGTCCTACGGATGCATAGAGATCAATAAAAAGACATTCCTTGTTTCACTGGGTATTTTTATATTTATTTCACAAAACAATAATATTCAACAATGTAGAGCAAATAAATTATTATAAATGAAATTACTCCCCAAAACATGGCATTGACTTTCAACCCCTGTACATCAACACATTTTAATAAGAATGTTTCTATATCCCCGCGATTGTGAAAGACAATAAACTTATTTTTCATTTCATGAGAGCTACACATTCAAAAAAAGTTGAGACAAGGCCATGTTTACCACTGTGTGGCATCCCCTCTTCTTTTCATAACAGTCTGCAAACGTCTGGGTCTTCCCTGAAAGAGACGATATCTGGATGGGAGGATATGCTGTTCTAGAACTTGGATATACCTTTCAACATTGATGGTGCCTTTCCAGATGTGTAAGCTGCCCATGCCACACGCACTCATGCAACCCCATACCATCAGAGAGGCAGGCTTCTGAACTGAGCGCTGATAACAACTTGGGTTGTCCTTGTCCTCTTCAGTCCAGATGACATGGCGTCCCAGTTTCCCAAAAAGAACTAAAAATTTTGATTTGTCTGACCACAGAACAGTTCTCCACTTTGCCACAGTCCATTTTAAATGAGCCTTGGCCCAGAGAAAACACCTGCGCTTCTGGATCATGTTTAGATATGGCTTCTATTTTGACCTATATAGTTTAAGCCAGCAACGGTGAATGCCATGGTGGATTGTGTTCACCAACGTTTTTGGAAGTATTCCTGAGCTTATGTTGTGATTTCCATTACAGTAGCATTCCTTTATGTGATGCAGTGCTGTCTAAGGGCCCGAGGGTCACGTGCATCCAGTATGGTTTTCTGGCCTTGACCCTTACCCACAGAGATTGTTCCAGATTCTCTGAATCTTTGGATGATATTTTGAACTGTAGATGATGAGAACTTCAAACTCTTTGCAATTTTTCTCTGAGAAACTTCTTTCTGATATTGCTCCACTATTTTTCGCTGCAGCATTGGGGGAATTGGTGATCCTCTGGCCATCTTGACTTTTGAGAGACACTGCCACTCTGAGAGGGTCTTTTTATACCCAATCATGTTGCCAATTGACCTAATAAGTTGCAAATCTGTCCTGCAGCTGTTCCTTATATGTACATTTAACTTTTCCTGCCTCTTATTGCTACCTGTCAACTTTTTTGGAATGTGTAGCTCTCATGAAATCCAAAATGAGCCAATATTTGGCATGACATTTCAAAATATCTCACTTTCAACATTTGATATTTTATATATATTCTATTGTGAAAAAAATATTAGTTTATGAGATTTGTAAATTATACCATTCCTTTTTTAATTTCTACAGCTTCCCAACTTTTTTGGAATCAGGTTTGTACATATAATCGCTCTGTGAACTGCACGTGTGACACAATTTGTTTGCCAGGCGTGCTAAAGGCATGTTCACATTGCAAATTCTCTGCATATGAATTACAAGAATCGACAAACTACATGTTTTGGTTTCAAAATGTTTGTGGATTGTTTAATGTTGTATCAGTGTGTTACTCAGGTCTTCCACTTGAAGAGCCGGGTGGTGAAATTGAGAATCCTGGAGCAGGTGAACCTGATGCATCAGAAGTGTTTTCAGCAAACAAATCATTGGCAGTGTAATTCATTACTTTCCACAGAATACCAAAGAAGATAGTATTATCATAAAATCTTTTCGTACGTGCATCCACAAAGTATGTGTCTTGGTCATGATGAGAACCGAAACAATACAATTTATCTTGTACCAGGATGCCTTTGAGATTGTGAATCCCCTTGGGTCAGCTAAAAAAAGACACAAAATGATTGTAGTGTATTTTACACTTGGCAACTTTGAGCCATTTTGCCATGCATTGATCCCATCCAGTTATAACGTTTGTGTTATGAGAGCGACTTTAACTATTTTGGTCAAACCAAGATTTTTGCTAAATTGTTGGCAGATGTCAAAGAACTTGAAGAGCATGGATTTGTGACATCTTCAGGTGACATAGTACGTGCAACAATAGTGTGATACTTGTGATACTTGATAGTAGTGATACTTGATCTTAAACTGAAATGGTCACATTTTTCAAAAGGACAACACACCACCTCTCCCTTGGCTAAATGTGACCTGAGATGAGAAAAGACATTGTTCATGTCTGTAAATTGTTGTTGACAGTCTGTATTGTTGCAAACAAATGTGCCCGTCAAATTGTCAAAATGAGTATGTGGTCTTTTGTGATGCCGATAAACATGAGCTTTGAGAGGATTGTATTTTGAGAATTTACATTTGCATTCTGGGAAGCAACATGGAAATTGAGCATTTGCTTCATGTCTGTGTAAGATTTGATGATTAACATATCCCTTAACTGTCTCCAGAGAGCAATCACAAAATATGCAAAAATACATCATCATCCATATGGTTAAACGTAACTCACCTCAGTTTGAACCAAGGCGTCGGAGCTTGTGTCGAGAAAAAAGAGGCGTACCAGAGGAAGCCGCGATTCGAGGCTTTTGTTGTTAACATGGAAATCACGTGACTGATGACAAACGATGCCTCGGTTTGTGTGGACACGTCATCGGTTCTTTCTGAGTGTTTTTTTCCGGATAAAGGGGGTTTAAAACTCACGCCACATTGTGGGTGTTGTCAGGAGTAGATTAATCAGTTGTAGTAGAGTCAGAGTCAGAGTTAGATATTTGTGTCGTCGTTATTGTGTCAAATTTTTACATGCATGGATCTTCTTTTTCTTGTTTTGTTAATTGATTGATCCCCACCAGTTCCTCTCCAGTTCCCTCATTACCTTCTGTGTGCTTAAATACCCTGTCTGTTTAGTTCTTCTTGGTCTGTGATTATTATAATGCTGCTATTTGTAAGTTAACCTATTGTGAAGTAACCTAACCTAACGTGATGTGAGTTCAGTTAATGTGTTGTATATAGTCTGTAATCTCCTTCCTTGTTCAGTAAACTCCTCATTGATCAAGCTCTTCAATCTCTTTTATTCTTCCGTTAGCATACATCCCAAACTGTGACAGAATCACGGACCAAAACAGTTTAGTTAGCTGCGTTTTTCTTTCTTTTAGTTTTTAGTTTTTTGCTTTCCTTCCTCTCCCAGAATGGCTATTCCAGCAGTCCAACTCCTGTGCCTGGAGCAACCGGACCGTTCGCTGGAGGACCATACCAGGGACTTTTTCGATCTGGCATGCCTTACCCACTTTCCTGACCGCTCGCTCTCTAACTTCTACTACACCGGCCTGAGCGAGCGGTCCCCAAGAGGATTTTGCCGCTTTCGTGGAGTGGGTGCTTGAGAAAAATGGATCTTCATGGACAATCCGCCGAAGAGGATATCTCCAGCCCCACTCCCGACCCAGAGACCAGCCAGCCGCCATCACGCCGCACGGAGCCAGAGCCCACCGCAGCCGCAGAGCCCAAGCCTTTCACTGACAAGGGAGCAGGACCTTGAGAGCGAGACTGACCAGGTGTGTGAGCCGGCAACACAGTGCGTTGTGGGAGTTTTAGTGGAGATTGAGTGCGTGGAGGAAAGCCCTGCCCACACTTCTGCGACTGAGGGTGAGCTGTTTTCGGTCTCTGGAAATGATATGGAGCAATTTATGGACTTTATGGACTGGTCTATGGAGGTAATTCCTGAATTTTCTGTTTCTCCGCTGGTTCCGTCCAGCCCTGATCGTCCAGTATACCCTCTCAGTCTCCCACTCCCACCTCCTCCAGTCAGTTCCTCTGCTCCATTTCCGCTGGTTCCACCCAGCCCTGAATTTTCTGTTTCTCCCCTGGTTCCGCCCAGCCCTGAATTTTCTGTGTCTCCGCTGGTTCCGCCCAGCCCTGAAT
Organism: Carassius gibelio; assembly: GCF_023724105.1. NCBI lineage: Eukaryota > Metazoa > Chordata > Actinopteri > Cypriniformes > Cyprinidae > Carassius > Carassius gibelio. The sequence continues at coordinate 16,528,694 of NC_068388.1, forward strand.
TTTCTGTGTCTCCGCTGGTTCCTCCCAGCCCTGAATCTCCCATGTCTCCGCTGGTTCTGTTCAGCCCTGAATTTCCTGTGTTCACCCCAAGCCTCCCTCTCCCGCCTCCTCCTAGATCTGCCAGTTCCCCTGCTCCACTTCCGCTGGTTCAATCCAGCTCTGTATCTCCTGTCTCTCTGCTGGCCCGCTCCAGCCCCGATCCTGTGTTTCCTCCCATCCTTCCTCTCTCTTCTCCTCCTAGACTAGCCAGTTCTTCGACCTCATCTCTGCTGGTGCCAGTCAGTCCCGCAGCTCACCCTCAGTCCACGCCATCTGGGCGCGATGGCTCACCGCAGGACTTCCAGTCTCCAGCTCCGCCTTGGCGTGTGAATTCACTGTCTCCACCTCCAGCCTCCGAGCCCTGGACTCCTCTTCGGTCCTTCGACCCAGCGGCTCCGCCTTAGCTCTCAGCTCCTCGTCTCCACCGTGGCCTGGCATCCCACCTGCTCTACCTGGCTCCCTCGTCCCTCCGGCTCCACCTTGGTCAGTCGTCGACCATCCGCCACCTCGGGACTCCATTCCTCTGGCTTCACCTCATCACTCCATCCCGCCGGCTCTGTCAGGCTCCTCCTTCCCTCTGGTTCCACTTCCATCCTCAGTCACTCCGGCTTTGCAGCGGTCTTCCAGGGCCCTGCCTCCGCCTTGGTAACCTGAGCCTTCTGCTCCACCTAGGCCTTTCTTATCCTCGGCTTCACCCTGGCTCTGTGGCTGTGCTGCTCCATCTTGGGCTCCTCACCCACCGGTGCAGTCTCCGTCTGTCGGCCCCTTCTCCACCATGGCTCCTCCCGCCGTCAACTCAACCGTGGATCTCCATCCTGGCTGGTCTCTGGAGGACCATTTGGCTCCACCTGCTCCGGGCTCCTCCCTCCATCCACTCCGCCCTGGTTCCTACCTCCTTGCTCCCTCTTCGCCTGCCCCTTCTCTGCCTCCAGAACCCCCACCCTCTCTCCACTGGTATTCCTCTTGCGGTGCGAGGACGCACCGTTCTGGGAGGGGGCGAACTGTTACGTTCATGGATTTCTGTTCCCTTATTTGGTCATCTTTCTTTCCTTGTTTTGTTAATTGATTGATCACCACCTGTCTCCAGTTCCCTCATTACCTTCTGTGTGCTTAAATACCCTGTCTGTTTAGTTCTTCTTGGTCCGAGATTATTATAATGCTGTTATTTGTAAGTTAACCTATTGTAAAGTAACCTAACCTAATGTGATGTGAGTTCAGTTAATGTGTTGTGTATACAGTCTGCACTGTTGGGAACGTTACTTTAATAAAGTAATTAGTTATAGTTACTCACTACTTGTTCCAAAAAGTAACGGAGTTAGTAACTGAATTAGTTTATAATAAAAGTAACTCGTTACCAGGGAAAGTAACTATTTGCGTTACTGTAAAAAACAAACAAAAATAATAATAAATAAAAAATTCAGAGAATTTGTACTTTTTTTTTTTTTGCAGTTTTCACAAGTCAGTTGAAATGAGTAGAACAGACAGGTACATAACTTTCAATATTTATTGCACGTCAACAGACAGCAAGAGTTTTATCCAGCACTTCAAGTATTATCTTAGTAAGAAAAGTGTTTTTGGCCACTAGCTTTGTAGATGCGTGTCACACATTACATGTACACATTACATGCACGTTCTTGCCTTTGACCACAATGAATTTGAAGTAGTGCTTATACAGTATTGTTCAAAATAATAGCAGTACAATGTGACTAACCAGAATAATCAAGGTTTTTAGTATATTTTTTATTGCTACGTGGCAAACAAGTTACCAGTAGGTTCAGTAGATTGTCAGAAAACAAACAAGACCCAGCATTCATGATATGCACGCTCTTAAGGCTGTGCAATTGGGCAATTAGTTGAAAGGGGTGTGTTCAAAAAAATAGCAGTGTCTACCTTTGACTGTACAAACTCAAAACTATTTTGTACAAACATTTTTTTTTTCTGGGATTTAGCAATCCTGTGAATCACTAAACTAATATTTAGTTGTATGACCACAGTTTTTTAAAACTGCTTGACATCTGTGTGGCATGGAGTCAACCAACTTGTGGCACCTCTCAGCTGTTATTCCACTCCATGATTCTTTAACAACATTCCACAATTCATTCACATTTCTTGGTTTTGCTTCAGAAACAGCATTTTTGATATCACCCCACAAGTTCTCAATTGGATTAAGGTCTGGAGATTGGGCTGGCCACTCCATAACATTAATTTTGTTGGTTTGGAACCAAGACTTTGCCCGTTTACTAGTGTGTTTTGGGTCATTGTCTTGTTGAAACAACCATTTCAAGGGCATGTCCTCTTCAGCATAGGGCAACATGACCTCTTCAAGTATTTTAACATATGCAAACTGATCCATGATCCCTGGTATGCGATAAATAGGCCCAACACCATAGTAGGAGAAACATGCCCATATCATGATGCTTGCACCTCCATGCTTCACTGTCTTCACTGTGTACTGTGGCTTGAATTCAGAGTTTGGGGGTCGTCTCACAAACTGCCTGTGGCCCTTGGACCCAAAAAGAACAATTTTACTCTCATCAGTCCACAAAATGTTCCTCCATTTCTCTTTAGGCCAGTTGATGTGTTCTTTGGCAAATTGTAACCTCTTCTGCACATGCCTTTTTTTTAACAGAGGGACTTTGCGGGGGATTCTTGAAAATAGATTAGCTTCACACAGACGTCTTCTAACTGTCACAGTACTTACAGGTAACTCCAGACTGTCTTTGATCATCCTGGAGGTGATCATTGGCTGAGCCTTTGCCATTCTGGTTATTCTTCTATCCATTTTGATGGTTGTCTTCCGTTTTCTTCCACGTCTCTCTGGTTTTGCTCTCCATTTTAAGGCATTGGAGATCATTTTAGCTGAACAGCCTATCATTTTTTGCACCTCTTTATAGGTTTTCCCCTCTCTTATCAACTTTTTAATCAAAGTACGCTGTTCTTCTGAACAATGTCTTGAACGACCCATTTTCCTCAGCTTTCAAATGCATGTTCAACAAGTGTTGGCTTCATCCTTAAATAGGGGCCACCTGATTCACACCTGTTTCTTCACAAAATTGATGACCTCAGTGATTGAATGCCACACTGCTATTTTTTTGAACACACCCCTTTCAACTAATTCAACTAATTGCCCAATTGCACAGCCTTAAGAGCGTGCATATCATGAATGCTGGGTCTCATTTGTTTTCTGAGAATCTACTAAACCTACTGGTAACTTGTTTGCCACGTAGCAATAAAAAAATATACGAAAAACCTTGATTATTCTGGTTAGTCACATTGTACTGCTATTATTTTGAACAATACTGTATCTTCACCTTGAAAATGCCAACTTTTCATCGGATTGCTCCTGACTTGCCATCTCTGCTGCTGCTGCGAATCTCTGTGTAACTGTTGCGTGTGTGTGAGTGTGTGTGTTTGGCGCCGCTGGCGCAGCCGCGTGTGTAAAAACACTGGCTCTGATTGGCTACAATGAAACACCTGACTCTGCCTTAGCCAATCACAATCACTTATCTCGTCATTAACCCACCTGCTCACTCGCTGTGTGAGCCAGGGGTCCGTTCGGATTGCATAGTTTATTAAATCAATGCATAGTAACGCACCGCATTTACAGTTTTTTTCAATCGCTAACAAGCGCTTAACCATACTTCAGATACTTTTTCTAAACTCTTAACACAGACTCACACCTTCAAAACACAATTGGCCAAATGGATAATTTTCTTCTCAAAAACACATTTTGTTAAATATATGCTAAATCTTCATTTCAAAATAGAACACATCTTTCTCTGCACACACAAACTTTACCAAAACACTGAAAATCTGACTCAAAATTAAAGTATTCTGTCAAAGAATAACACTTGTTTTCACTTCACAAGGTACAGTATTGTTCAAAATAATAGCAGTACAATGTGACTAACCAGAATAATCAAGGTTTTTAGTATATTTTTTATTGCTACGTGGCAAACAAGTTACCAGTAGGTTCAGTAGATTGTCAGAAAACAAACAAGACCCAGCATTCATGATATGCACGCTCTTAAGGCTGTGCAATTGGGCAATTAGTTGAAAGGGGTGTGTTCAAAAAAATAGCAGTGTCTACCTTTGACTGTACAAACTCAAAACTATTTTGTACAAACATTTTTTTTTTTCTGGGATTTAGCAATCCTGTGAATCACTAAACTAATATTTAGTTGTATGACCACAGTTTTTTAAAACTGCTTGACATCTGTGTGGCATGGAGTCAACCAACTTGTGGCACCTCTCAGCTGTTATTCCACTCCATGATTCTTTAACAACATTCCACAATTCATTCACATTTCTTGGTTTTGCTTCAGAAACAGCATTTTTGATATCACCCCACAAGTTCTCAATTGGATTAAGGTCTGGAGATTGGGCTGGCCACTCCATAACATTAATTTTGTTGGTTTGGAACCAAGACTTTGCCCGTTTACTAGTGTGTTTTGGGTCATTGTCTTGTTGAAACAACGATTTCAAGGGCATGTCCTCTTCAGCATAGGGCAACATGACCTCTTCAAGTATTTTAACATATGCAAACTGATCCATGATCCCTGGTATGCGATAAATAGGCCCAACACCATAGTAGGAGAAACATGCCCATATCATGATGCTTGCACCTCCATGCTTCACTGTCTTCACTGTGTACTGTGGCTTGAATTCAGAGTTTGGGGGTCGTCTCACAAACTGCCTGTGGCCCTTGGACCCAAAAAGAACAATTTTACTCTCATCAGTCCACAAAATGTTCCTCCATTTCTCTTTAGGCCAGTTGATGTGTTCTTTGGCAAATTGTAACCTCTTCTGCACATGCCTTTTTTTTAACAGAGGGACTTTGCGGGGGATTCTTGAAAATAGATTAGCTTCACACAGACGTCTTCTAACTGTCACAGTACTTACAGGTAACTCCAGACTGTCTTTGATCATCCTGGAGGTGATCATTGGCTGAGCCTTTGCCATTCTGGTTATTCTTCTATCCATTTTGATGGTTGTCTTCCGTTTTCTTCCACGTCTCTCTGGTTTTGCTCTCCATTTTAAGGCATTGGAGATCATTTTAGCTGAACAGTCTATCATTTTTTGCACCTCTTTATAGGTTTTCCCCTCTCTTATCAACTTTTTAATCAAAGTACGCTGTTCTTCTGAACAATGTCTTGAACGACCCATTTTCCTCAGCTTTCAAATGCATGTTCAACAAGTGTTGGCTTCATCCTTAAATAGGGGCCACCTGATTCACACCTGTTTCTTCACAAAATTGATGACCTCAGTGATTGAATGCCACACTGCTATTTTTTTGAACACACCCCTTTCAACTAATTCAACTAATTGCCCAATTGCACAGCCTTAAGAGCGTGCATATCATGAATGCTGGGTCTCATTTGTTTTCTGAGAATCTACTAAACCTACTGGTAACTTGTTTGCCACGTAGCAATAAAAAAATATACGAAAAACCTTGATTATTCTGGTTAGTCACATTGTACTGCTATTATTTTGAACAATACTGTACATACAGTCAATCAAAGTACACCAGGTTTCAAAATACTGGCTATTGTTGACATTACAAAAACTGCATAGACTTTTATGTTTCAGTTTTACATGCAAAACATGCAATTCACTGTTTTACATTAAATTTCTTGGTTAGGAACTGTATGTCCAAATGTACAGTAATGTTCACATTCAAAAGCATTCCAGTAAAAAGCTATTTTTGCCTTTACTGTTTACTGCAGGAGGTACAGTAGAAACACGGTATGAGAGAACAGAACAGGTTTGACAGTATTGCTTACAGTGGACAAAATATCCATGAAACACATAAGAGCATTCTGAACAAAAAAACAACAACAGTAAAATGCCCAGATAAAAAAGCAATCTCTCACTGCACCTCTCACTGCTCCTGCACCTCTCTCTGCATCTCTCACTGCTCCTCTCACTGCTCCTGCATCTCTCACTGCTCCTCTCACTGCTCCTGCTCCTCTCACTGCTCCTGGATCTCTCACTGCTCCTGCTCCTCTCACTGCATCTCTCACTGCTCCTGCTCCTCTCACTGCTCCTGGATCTCTCACTGCTCCTGCTTCTCTCACTGCTCCTCTCACTGCTCCTGGATCTCTCACTGCTCCTGCTCCTCTCACTGCTCCTGCTTCTCTCACTGCATCTCTCACTGCATCTCTCACTGCTCCTGCTTCTCTCACTGCATCTCTCACTGCTCCTCTCACTGCATCTCTCACTGCTCCTGCTCCTCTCACTGCACCTGCTCCTCTCACTGCTCCTGGATCTCTCACTGCTCCTGCTTCTCTCACTGCATCTCTCACTGCTCCTGCTCTTCTCACTGCTCCTGCTCTTCTCACTGCTCCTGCTCCTCTCACTGCATCTCTCACTGCTCCTTCTCCTCTCACTGCACCTGCTCTTCTCACTGCTCCTGCTCCTCTCACTGCATCTCTCACTGCTCCTGCATCTCTCACTGGGCCTGCTCCTCTCACTGGGCCCCTTGCTCTTACTCTTCCTCGTCCATACATTACAGTGTTTGTCTTTTTCTGTTTCTGTTTCCAAAAACATCACTCTTCAAAGTCCTCCTTTTACTGTATTGTATAAGTGTCAATGTAATAGAAAAAAAATAACCCCTGCCATTGAGTCTAAGCCAGATTGGAATCAGCTGTGGTTGGCCCAATTTACACAACATAAATCAGCAAAGATATATTGTTTTTGAACGGATATCATTGCAGAAGCAGAGGTTTTTATACTGTATCTAAGGTTTGGAACATTGTTTTTGCTATTGTGGGATGTTGTGTGTTAACATTTGTAAATACTACAAAAACGATTCATAATTTTGTTGGGAGGTATAGCTTGTCTGTTCAGAAAATGTAAGCATTGTGGAAATGTGTTCAATGACTCCATATTGTGTGAAAACGACATGAAATGTGTGAATGGTATGGCCACAATAGATAGATGCTGTGCTAATTGTGTTTAGAGTTTTGAAAATGTGACAACTGCTTGGACAAATGCTTGTTAGTGACTGAAAAAAACTGTAACGTTCAGTAACGTTAACGGCGTTGTAACGACGGGAAAAGTAATTAGTTAGATTACCGCGTTACTGAAAAAATAACTTCGTTACCTAACGCTGTTCTTTTTAAACACCGTTATTCCAAACACCGATAGTCTGTAATCTCCTTCGTTGTTCAGTAAACTCATTGATCAAGACCCTCCTCAAGCTCTTTTATTCTTCCGTTAGCATACACCCCAAACTGTAACACATATATGTGTTAGGGCTGTATATTATTAGATTATATCAGGTTATTAGTTATAAGTATATTGTTATTATTAATTAAAGTAGTTATATTATAGTATTTTTATATTAATTAGATCAGATTTTTTTGGATTGCTTTTGTTTTTTGGATTTGGACTGGACTGCTTTTTGATTTGGATTGCCCTTTTTGATTTGTTTGCTTTTTGTGACCCTTTATTCCTTTTTCCTTGTAATGGAGCCAGCAAGAAAGAGGAAATCCTCCCCTGTCTGTGAGTTTTTTAAATGGTGGGTCACAATAAGGTATGTGTATTATTATTGTTTTACTGTCTTGATCTAATAATAATACTCACTATAAGGCTGTATTACATTGTCTATGCATTTATGTTTCTAGGTGAAATGCTTGCTGTGCCTAAAGGAGCTGACATACAACAATAACACCTCCTCCATGCTCAGGCATTATCGAGCACTGCACGAGCATGCACAGACTACTAACAATCTTTATCAATCAAATCAATATTTATCCGAAGTGAATCTCACAAGATCTGAGGATGTAGTAGTATATTGGGCTCAACATAAACATCTGTATCCTCATTTATACCAGATGGCACTGACATTTTTATGTTCCCCCGCATCCTCTGTTCCATGTGACAGGATCTTTTCCAAGGCTGGAGAGGTTCTGTCCAAAAGGAGGAATCGTCTAAGCCCCAACACAAAAAATTCTGTTCCTCAATAAAAATAATGTGTGATCCTTCCTTCACCCACCCCAAACTGCAGTGTTGCAGTTTGTTCCTCTAAATCCACAATCCCATAAGCACAACACTGCACTAAAACTAGTAACAGTTCAATGCACAAAACACACCAGAAACAATTCTTAACCATTCCCACCCCACACTTTAATGTTGCAATTTAATTGATATAAGAACTACACTCAACTCAGTCTCACTTTTGTTGTTCCTACTGTCACTATCCAAACAATTTATGAATAATGAATGAACTGTGTGTGACAGTTGTCTCTGCACAATTACAGTTTTTTTCAATCGCTAACAAGCGCTTAACCATACTTCAGATACTTTTTCTAAACTCTTAACACAGACTAACACCTACAAAACACAATTGGCCAAATGGATAATTTTCTTCTCAAAAACACATTTTGTTAAATATATACTAAATCTTCATTTCAAAATAGAACACATCTTTCTCTGCACACACCAACTTTACCAAAACACTGGAAATCTGACTCAAAATTAAATTATTCTGTCAAAGAATAACACTTGTTTTCACCTCACAAGTTACATGCAGTCAATCAAAGTACACCAGGTTTCAAAATACTGGCTATTGTTGACATTACAAAAACTGCATAGACTTTTCAGTCTCAGTTTTGCAGGTATTTGCATGCAAAACATGCAATTCACTGTTTTACACTAAATTTCTTGCTTAGGAACTGTATGTCCAAATGTACAGTAATGTTCACATTCAAAAGCATTCCAGTAAAAAGCCATTTTTTCCTTTACTGTTTACTGCAGGAGGTACAGTAGAAACACGGTATGATAGAACAGAAAAGGTTTGACAGTATTGCCTACAGTGAACAAAATATCCATGAAACACATAAGAGCATTCCGAACAAAAAAACAACAACAGCAAAAAGCCCAGATAAAAAAGGAGGGGGGGGGGGGGGGTAAAATAAAAACAATTTCTCACTGCTCCTCTCACTGAATCTCTCACTGCTCCTCTCACTGCTCCTGCTCCTCTCACTGCTCCTCTCACTGCTCCTGCTCCTCTCACTGCACCTCTCACTGCTCCTCTCACTGCTCCTCTCACTGCTCCTGCATCTCTCACTGCTCCTCTCACTGCTCCTCTCACTGCTCCTGCATCTCTCACTGCTCCTTTCACTGCTCCTGCTCCTCTCACTGCACCTCTCACTGCTCCTCTCACTGCTCCTCTCACTGCTCCGGCTCCTCTCACTGCTCCTGCTCCCCTCACTGCTCCTCTCACTGCTCCTGCTCCTCTCACTGCTCCTCTCACTGCTCCTGCTCCTCTCACTGCTCCTCTCACTGCTCCTGCTCCTCTCACTGCTCCTGCTCCCCTCACTGCTCCTCTCACTGCTCCTCTCACTGCTCCTGCTCCTCTCACTGCTCCTGCTCCTCTCACTGCTCCTCTCACTGCTCCTGCTCCTCTCACTCCTCCTCTCACTGCTCCTGCTCCTCTCACTGCTCCTCTCACTGCTCCTGCCACTGCTCCTGCTCCTCTCACTCCTCCTCTCACTGCTCCTGCTCCTCTCACTGCTCCTCTCACTGCTCCTGCTCCTCTCACTGCTCCTGCTCCTCTCACTGCTCCTCTCACTGCTCCTGCTCCTCTCACTGCATCTCTCACTGCTCCTCTCACTGCTCCTCTCACTGCTCCTGCTCCTCTCACTGCATCTCTCACTGCTCCTCTCACTGCTCCTCTCACTGCTCCTGCTCCTCTCACTGCATCTCTCACTGCTCCTCTCACTGCTCCTCTCACTGCTCCTGCTCCTCTCACTGCTCCTGCTCATCTCACTGCTCCTGCATCTCTCACTGCTCCTGCTCCTCTCACTGGGCCTGCTCTTCTCCCTGGGCCCCTTGCTCTTACACTTCCTCGTCCATACATTACAGTGTTTGTCTTTTTCTGTTTCTGTTTCCAAAAACATCACTCTTCAAAGTCCTCCTTTTATTGTATAAGTGTCAATGTAATAGAAAAAAATAACCAGATAGGTATCAGCTGTGGTTGGCCCAAGATATATTGTTTTTGAACTGATATCATTGCAGAAGCAGAGGTTTTTATACTGTCTCTAAGGTTTGGAACATTGTTTTTGCTATTGTGGGATGCTGTGTGTTAACATTTGTAAATACTACAAAAACGATCCATAATTTTGTTGGGAGGTATAGCTTGTCTGTTCAGAAAATGTAAGCATTGTGGAAATGTATTTAATGACCCCATATTGTGTGAAAACGACATGAAATGTGTGAATGGTATGGCCACAATAGACAGATGCTGTGCTAATTGTGTTTAGAGTTTTGAAAATGTGACAACTGCTTGGACAAATGCTTGTTAGTGACTGAAAAAAACTGTAACGTTCAGTAACGTTAACGGCGTTGTAACGACGGGAAAAGTAATTAGTTAGATTACCGCGTTACTGAAAAAATAACTTCGTTACCTAACGCTGTTCTTTTTAAACACCGTTATTCCAAACACCGATAGTCTGTAATCTGTAATGTTTTTGCATTTATACAGACAAAATATGTTATTTCAGATTACGTTTTTATAGTACTGTATGGTCAATATTATTTTTTCATGTTGCTGTGTAAACATGTTACTTCAGTTCATGGGGTTTTCCTGTTATTTTAATTAATGGCAAACATTTGGCACACTGTGCTGCCATGCATTTGCTCGTTTTTTTCTGTGTTTTTTTTTTTATTTTTTTATTAAGTGCAGGAATACTTCCAGAAAACATTTTCGGTGAACACAATCACATTTGCTGTTGCTGGCTAAAACTCTATAGGTCAAAAAATAAGTTATTTCTAAACATGATCCAGAAGCGCAGGAATTTTCTCTGGGCCAAGTTTCATTTAAAATGGACTGTGGCAAAGTGGTAAACTGTTATGTGGTCAGACGAATCAAAATTTGAAGTTCTTTTTGGAAAACTGGGACACCATGTCACCCGGACTAAAGAGGACAAGGACAACCCAAGTTGTTATCAGCACTCAGATCAGAAGCCTGCATCTCTGATGGTATGCAGTTGCATGAGACAGATTACACATATGGAAAGGCACCATCAATGCTGAAAGTTATATCCAAGTTCTAGAACATCATATGCTCTGCTCCAGTCATTGTCTCTTTAAGGGAAGACCTTACATTTTCCAACATGACAATGACAGAACACATACTGCATCAATTACATTAGAAGAAGGATCTGGGTACTGAAATGGCCTCTCAGCAGTCCAGTTCTTTTACCCATAGAAAACATTTTGTGCATCATAAAGAGGATAAAAGAAGAAAGACAAAGAAGATCTAATACAGTTGAGCGACAAAGAAGATCTAATACAGTTGAGCAACCAGAAGCCTGTATTAGACAAGAATGGGACAACATTCCTATTCCTAAACTTGAGCAACTTGTCTCCTCAGTCCCCAGACATTTGCAGACTGTAATAAAAAGAAGAGGGGATGCCACACAGTGGTAACCAGGCCTTGTCCCATCTTTTTTAAGATGAAATTTAAAATCAACTTATTTTTCCCTTAAAATTATACATTTTCTCAGTTTAAACATTTGATATGTCATCTATGTTGTATTCTGAATAAAATATGGAAATTTGAAACGTACACATAATTGCATTCCATTTTTATTCACAATTTGTACAGTGTCCCAACTTTTTTGGAATTGGGTTTGTATATTCCAGCCACTGATGCTCTATTACAAGAGTACCCTACTAATTCAGGGGATTAGGCCAATGTCAATCTGTTTCTGAAGTTACCTTGCTCTAAGATAGAGCCCTGTGGGCCCGATGTTGACTTTAAAGCAATGGAAGGTGAGCAGACAGATTTTTCTCTCTTTAGTCACCTTTATTTACATAGCTCTTTATATAATGTAGATTGTGTATTGTGATTGGGGGGGGAAATCAGCAGGTGATCGGCGCTCAGCAATCTTTATGTATAAACTACTCAAAGACGCATCAGAGAGGCTTGCTCACTCGTCGCCGACGCATCGTCAACACCACATGGATATCGATAACACTTTATAATAACTTTCAGTTATAAATCTTTAACACACATTATATAATGGTTAACAGATCATTAGATAATATATATTAATATAGATAGATATATGAGATATAATTCTTGTTAATGTTTACTAATGAACTTACTAAACATTTCCTAATGATTAACGTATGATTATGTAATGTAAACAGAAATGCTAACAAATGTCAGTAAACTTCATATGAATGTTATTTGTTGGTCGTTGTTGTGTATGCCTCCATTTACTCATCTTAACAAATAATCTATAAATTATTTGTTTATGTTTTTCCAGTACCCTGTACCCTAAAGTGGAAACTAATTATCATTTGAAAATGTATACATGTTCACTAATCATTTAGTATCTTTATGGGAAATGGACAATTAGCTAATGTAAAAAGGTTTGTGAAAAGGTTTAGTTAAATACTTGCATCACAGGTTGTAATTTTGGTGCAAAAAATAACTAAAGAAAAAAAAAAAGCCTCAACACTCACATTAGTATTAGAGATGTTCCGATACCCTTTTTCTTTTCCCGATTCCGATTCCGATACCTGGGCTCAGGGTATCGGCCGATACCAAGTACTGATCCGATACCTGGGTGTGTATCTTTATATACTGTATATACCCTGTGTAAATTGCTAGAGTTATTTTATGGTGTGCTTCAGACTGATCCCTTAATAAAATGAACAAATACATGGTGAACTACTGTATTCATTACAGTATTTTTATTATCTGACATGAATTTGACAGTATTATTTATTTTCTTAAGCAAAAAAGAACTTCAAATGCAGCCAAAAATCTAACACCGCAAACTAAAAAAGGTATTTTGGTTTTACAATATAACTGTATAAAAAACTGCAACAAACAAGTCAAGGAATATAAAAAATGATATATCAATCAGATAATCTCTTTACAACAAAACAAGTAAAAAACAAGCAACCGTCTAGGCATAATTATTATTATTAGAGACGTATTATTATTACTACATAGAGACGTAGCTAAATCTACTGTACGCTACAACAGTAGCTTAATATATTGTCAATTTACTTATGCTAAACCAAACATTTATTTTAATGGGCTGCCATGAAGATCTTTGAGTGTCTGTGTTTATGATATGACAGTTTTCTCAAATGAAATGATAAATTCTCATGAAGTGACAGTTTATGCATTCGTGTCCTCATATAGTGACACGAGACTACAAAACAGCAAGCTCCCGCGCATCTGCGTCTGTCACCCACAGAGATGTAGAATTTGCAGGAGTAATATTTAAATAGTATTTTGCAGTTTAATATTCACAGACACTAGTATATATTCGGCTACTGTCTGGAGCCCTGCGCTTTGACTAACACGGAAGCGACTGAATGTAGCTGCAGGTACCGAATATACTCAGGAGTCGGTAACTACCGGTACTACAGAGACATACTGCTAACCACTGATCTATAATATAGAAGCGGCTTCACTGTCTGTTGGCAGTTTAAAACGCGATGAGCGATCCAGTCATATATAGATCAGTGCTGCTAACGCGTTTACATTTCTTCTTCGCTGCTCTAAACAAGGGTTGCTTGTGGCAACACAGCAGAACTTCCTGTGTTTGCAAAGCATTCTGAGCAGCGAAGAAGAACCGTGCAGCGGTTAGGCAAAGCTAGCGGTCATAAGTAGGTCTTGTTTAATGATATACTGAAGAGTAGTATACTAAATAGAGTTGGTCTGATTCCGATACTAGTATCGGAAATATCTCTGATACCACAACAAATTCTGGCATTGGCATCGGCGAGTACATGAACCCATATACCGATCCGATACCATTTTCTTAAATGAACACTTAAAAACATTAAAAAAACTTTTGCAAACAGTGTATACCGTCTCTCTCTCTCTCTCTCTCTCTCTCTCTTTCTCTCTCTCTCCCTCTCTCTATGTATGTATTCACACACAAACACATTTGTAGAGAGTATTCTATATTCTAATTCTGTAAAAACAACAAAATCACTCACTTATTTATACATTTTTTGTTACTTTATTTGTATACTTTAAGTACATTCATTTAAAATTAAAAATTAATTTACTATAAAAATACTGTAATTTGATGGTTAACATTTTATATAAGTGAAAACCTCTAACACACTGTTTTACCAATATTGTAAAATTAAACAAAGAAAACTCACTTGACAAACTCACCGTTTCTTCGCACAAACGAAACGGCTGCGTTCTAATCGGCAAGATTAATGCTTTCAGAGGGCACTTCGAAGGGAGAATGAGAGTGCCACGCTGCTATATAGTTTCAAACTGAATTTGTAATAATAATAAAAAGGCGATTTATGTGATAAACTTAAACCACAACTTTAAGTCTTTTAAATCACTCAAAGTGCATGGTGACATAGTAAACTAACAACGAACTATGCCTCTAACCACAGGTGGAGAGCTGTCGTTCCAACGACACAAGTTTGCGATGCAGTTTGCGAATGTTCGTTTGAACTATGGTTTCGGGAAACACCTAATCGGTGTGAACTACGTTGGTAACGACAGAACTTGTGACCATAGTTTGCTAACGATGCTTTTGGGAAACGCACCCCTGGATAGCCTAGATTAGTCCCAGGCTCTGTTCAGAAGTAAAATAATTATAATTTCTTTTAACCAAGAGTAACACATTTGAATGGATTAGGGGCCGATTATCACGCGTAAAAATGCGTGGAAAACGATAGGCACGCCGCATTTCCCCTTCTTTCCAGAGCGCTTGGACAGTTGCGCCCCTGAGGCGTCTGCCTTTGCTAAGCAACCATGAAGTGCTCTCTCCATGAAGACGCAGAAATTTCAGCAAAGGATAAATGGATTTGCAGCACTAAAAATCGCTCGCAGTAGCTCTGCTACTAAATTTATTTCAAAATGACAATCCATATACAGCTATGAACAGCTGTTCCTTCATCTTGGCTGAGTTTTCAACGTTGTTACGGGAAAGGATGAAGCTGATTGGTTAGTTCTTGTCACATGACCCACGGTGTGCTTGCGGCATTCTGAAAAGTTGACATGTTTTTAACTCGACCCCGCTTAAATATGTGGCCTTTGGCTGATTATGCATTAAATCAGGCAATCGCATAATCACATTTTTTTCTGGAGGGACTGAACTACAATGGGCCTTACACTAAGTAGACATTCAAAAGGCCCTTTTAAATGCATTTGCAGCCTTTGACCACTGAGTGGCGCTTTAACCACAAGTTATCAAACAAGCGCATAAAAGCACATTTTCGGTAATAGACGTCAGTTTTGCCTCACTGACCTGACGTGATAGATTTGATGGCTTCAGTCAGGGAAAATGAAAGAAAAACACTGTAGTTAAAATATTTAATATATTTAATATCCACAGGCGAAAGTTTGGTACTTATGAAGTTATGTGCATTTCTTAGAACAAATTCAAGCAGGATAAATGTCAAGCCTGTGCCTGAACCTGTGATTATATTTTCTCTAATCTACATGGTATTAAACCATATTTTAGATTTGACACATTTAAAAGGTGTGCAGTATTATTTATGCTATATTAATTATGCGTTATATTATTCAAAAGAAATTGTGGTTAACTTTGCATTGGAGCATTAAAAGTGGTAGCCTATTTTAGGGGGGTTGGCTACATGGATTAATATGCAAAATGTAAATATTTTCATATATTATGCCTATATTTTAATTTATATTTTCAATATAAATATATTTTTTCCTTTAACAAAACAACATGCATTTTTGTTATTCGTTACCTGTCCATTAACTTATTGGGGAAAAAACATTTGTCTGTAAACTGATTAAGAAATTGTTGCATATTTAAACATGAACCACTGTATAATTTAGTTCCCATTATTTATGCCTAATTAGCCTAAAACAAGAAACTAATAAAATTAAACCTGCACGATTAAATCTTTGAAACTCTAAAGAATGGACGAATTAATAAAACTTCCTCACGATTAAACTCAAGTTCTCTCATTATAATCAACAAAATACACACGATGTAAAAAAGAGCTTCATTAACTGACAGCATAAGTGATTTTAAAGGGAGCCTTCTTTACTTGCTTTTATTGCTGGGCGAAAGCATATGGCCTAAAAAATAAAAAAAAATCTGATTTATGATTTAAATCTATTTTAAAATCAATATTCAGATGACAAAGAAATTTTTCAAAACAAGTTTTAATATAGTTAGAAACTTATAACTGAGACAAGATGATAAAAAACTGTGATGTTATTACCTTAATGCTGGAAAGACCTTTATTTTATTTTATTATTATTTTTTATATATATTATTTTTTATTATTATTTATTTTTTGTTAATACTAGCCCATCAGCTGTGCAAATTTTGTGAGGAAAATAACAGTAAATTTTTTTTGTCAGTTATTTTATCTAAACAGATTGATTAATTTCTTCAAGATTTCAAAATCAAATAGCCTACTGATAATGTAGTAGCACTGTAAGATTGCATTTGTTTGAATGCATTATTGCTAAAGTGATTGTGTGTGAATGTGCTTTATCAGTTTAAATCATGCTTTAACCCGAAAATAATCAGTAAAAGAAACAGACAAACTCATATAGCCTTTAAACATCCCGCTCGACTATTGCAGTCATTATAACCTGATCAAGCCATAGCTAAATATGTTTAACATAAATTCTTGCTGAATATGCAGTTATATTTTGGGCTGTTGGCATGAATTGTACTCGTGATGGAGGCTCCAGTCAGAATCACTGCTCCGTTCATCCTTTGCTCGGCGGCATGTCTCTGTCAGACTCGCGGGGAGGGTTGAGCCACTCTGAACTACGGGAGAACTGAGTGGTGCGTCGGTGGATGATAAAAAGAAAACCGATTTTCATTCAAACAAACCGATGTAAATTACAAATTCGAGTTAATTGATAAAATCGATTTATCACCCAGCCCTACTTGCTTTCATATTATTACATGAAAAAAAAACAATGCAGCTGCATTTAATGATGTTTTATTAACAAAGTTCGGGAGAAGCACGAGCAGATAATTAACACAGGTGGACAGCACTCAGCAATCAGTGGTAAGAGGTATATATACAGCAGTCTCACCTCAATTCATTTGACAGTCTCGCAGCAGTTAGTAGCTTTTGGTTTCAGCTCTGCTATTATGTCAAAATCAAGCTCTTCATCCGATGAGGACAGAAACATCACCAAGGATGCACTTTCGCATTCCACCAGTCCCACGACCATCCCTCCAACGCCGGACGTCGCACCTGAGCCCCAGGCTTCTTCATGCGGCCGCACACCGGCCCGAACAGCCCTACGCTCACCAAGACGCCGAGGCCAGTCTTCACCACCCCCGGCAAGGCTTCCACCTTCTTCCCCGGCCTCCTCCTAACGCTCGTCCGTCCCGACGATCCCACCTATCGGGAAATGGACCGTAGCTGGATTGAGGGAAGCGCTTGGCAACTCAGACACACAGGCTTCGTGAAAAATGAACAAAGCGGAGCTGTATGATCTGTACGTTTCTCTACAGTCAACTCCAAAGACGACCCACAGGCAGAGCAAAGCCCGCAGGGCCCAAAATTCGCCTGCCCAGCTACCACCGTCGTGTTCCCGCACAGGATCTGGCTCGCTTCACCCATCGAGCTGCAGAAACAGGTCTTCAGCGAGCCTAGGCCGCGCCCCAGATTCCGCCATGGCAGGTCCACACCCACCTCCCGATGAGGCCCAGCCCTCCACCACGGTTTCTGCTGCCGCAGTGCCGCATGCAGCCGGGCCCAGCGGCCCCCCCCCCCACAGCCACTCAATTTCATACTCCTGCTGTACATAATCCCTTTTCTTTTCAGTGGGCTACAGCCCCCGTTGGAGACACTAGCGCGAGGCCATCGCTGCTAGCAGCACAGACCCAAGGATACCAACAATTCTACCCACCAGGTTATAACCCCACCCACTTCCAGTGGCTTGCGGCTCCAGTAGCTCAAACTACAGGCCCGCCTCCGTTTGCAGTTCAAGCCCACACTTCAAATTATAACCCTCTCTGTTCGTCATACCCTCCAACTAACTTTCCTTTTCAAAGTACAGCGGGTCATCTGAGCATGAGGCCGCCGCCGACATTCGCAGCCCCGGATTATACCCTTCCTAGCTCTCTCATACAAACTAAATCACCCTATTTTCTCTTCACAGCGACTCCAATGCCTGTTCCGTCCAACGCAGTCATCATGGAACCACCACCGTTATCCCAAAGTATCCGCGCACAGATCCTATCAGGTGCGGATATAGACCTTTCCTCTCTTCTCCCTCTACTCCTCGCAGCGGAACCAGACCGCCGTATAGATTGCGGTGATTTTTAAGTTACCCTAAAAAATACAAACACTCACTCATCTCGCGTTCTTTCATTTCCTGAATTTGCAATTGCTTTTTCCCGTTTCACTGAAATCATCTGTTCAGCTTTCCCCCACAGGCGGCGCGAACTGAACGATTATTAAGCAATCATAGCCGAGCTAGCGCTGTCCTATGGGGGTGGGCACTTCTACACATACCATAAACTTTTTTCAGCAAAAAGTGCAATGCGAGTCGCACAGTGGAATCAAAGCGCATACTGGGGCGCACTTGACTCCGATCTCCACAGCAGAGTGTTTTTAGGTTGCAAAAACATCACTTGCGCAGTTTGCAGGTCAGTTACGCACTCAACCGCATCGTGCAGGCAGGTTAACCCTTCCACTCTTCCTTTAGTGGGAACAAACACCGCTAAATCCACCAGCTACGTGCCTCGGGCAGCAACCACCGACGCACACCAGGACTCTCCTTTCGACGAAAGCCGACAGCCCTGTAACCATTTTAACAAGGGTAAATGTAACCGAACACGCTGCCAGTTTATGCACATCTGTAATTTCTGTGGCGGCGCTCATGCCCGTATGGCCAGTTTACAAATCTGTGAATAAAAAATCAAAAAATTATTTGGCGACTCCTGTAAATATTTTGCGCATGCACTTCGAACTAGCTCATCACCCGGACGCCGAATTTACTCATTATCTGCTGTCTGGCCTAAAAAATGGCTTTAAACCCGGCTTAGAGTGCCCACTCTCCCAAAACATCACATGTAATAATCTTCAATCTGCCCTTATAGAACCTGAAGTCGTAAACAAACTGATAAAAAAAGAAGTTGAGTCAGGCTTCATGATCGGTCCGTTTGACAATCCTCCATTTCAAAATCGTAGGTCGGGGTGCTTGGCTTGCAAAAATTTACATTACATCTGCTTTCAAAGTAATGCCCATATATCCAGATTCATGGATCTATTTGGAGTTTGCTGGCTCAGGAAATATTATTTCGCAGTGTGTTTAACTTTCGGATGCAAAAGCAGCCCAAAATTTTTTGACATGCTATCAGAAGCTGTCTGCTGGATTTCTCACAGTCCAAAATGTTTTTTCTGAGCTAGGAATTCCTATCGCAGAGGAAAAAACCATGGGTCCCGCTACATCAATCGAGTTCCTAGGTATTAATTTGGATTCAGACAAATTCCAAGCATCCCTGCCCAAAGAGAAAATTGACCAAATAATTCTCATCTCGTCTGCTTTCCTTAAAAAAATCAAATTGTTCAAAACGCTAACTCCTATCCCTGCTCGGACATTTAAATTTCACAATGCGCATCATTCCGCAGGGCCGCCCCTTTATATCGCATCTTCTCTCACTCGCGTCCTCTGTTCACTCACTAGAGGAGAACTTATTTCCATAAATCAAGCATGTCGCGACGAACTCAGACTATGGTTAACATTTCTAAACCAGTGGAATGGCCTATCCTTTTTCTATAACAACTTGGTTTCATCCCCGACCGATATCCAACTGTACACAGATGCCGCCCCCTCAATCGGTTTCGGGGGATTTTTTCAAGGTCGTTGGTTCACGGCTCCGTGGCCACCGCAGCTCCAGGACATATCTCAATCCTCAGTTCTATTCAAGCTCTACCCTCTCGTAGTAGCTGCTTTTTTTTCTTACGTTTTCTCTTCCGTCCAGCTGTCACAGTTGGTAAACCGTGATCTCGTGTTGTTTACACTTTGTGGTGAATTCTGTGTGTTCCGCGTCTGCACTGATTAGTTGTGGGCTTCTCCGTTAATTGTATCAGCAACAGCTGCCACTCATTACCCATCCACTATATAATGGCTTGTCTCACGTTCTGTGTGTGTGAGATCATTGTGTTTACCCCCGTCTGGCTTCTGTGTAGTTTACGTTTGGATGTCTGTGTTTCCCTAGAACCTCATCCACTCTCCGCACGATCACTCAGCCATGGACACTTACCTTCTCAATCCTCAGTTCTATTCAAGCTCTACCCTCTCGTAGTAGCTGCTTTTCTGTGGGGGAAAGAATGGGCCGCTAGAAGCATTTTAGTGCATTTCGACAACGACACAACAGTGCATTGCATTAACAAATGCCATTCCCATTCACTGGCTCTGATGCCACTGTTAAGGCGTCTCACCTGGATTTCAGCTTGCTCCCAATTTATCATAACTGCTAAACACATCCCTGGGTCAGAAAACCAAATTGCTGACTCCCTGTCTCGTTTTCTGTTTCAGAAATTCAGGACGCTGGCTCCAGAGTCGGATCAATTCCCAACTCCAGTACCTCGCTATTCAGAACTAATATTCCCGTAACCCACCCATTAAAACCCCTTTTTGACGCATCGCTCGACACTATCCTTAAAAGCAGTTTCTCCTAGAACCCTCCAATCCTACGTGACGGCTTGGAGATGTTTCAAAATATTCCACGTCTCTTATAACATGCCTTTCCCTGATTTCTCTCTTCTTTCAGTCACCTCTTTTATTTCCTACCTTAATAGCATTAAGGGCCTCCAAGTCGGGTCCATCAAAGGTTACTTGAGCGGCATCCAGTTTTTCCATAAATTTATGTACGGCGCTCCTTCCCCCGAAATAAACAACTCACAAACCTCCCTCCTGATCAAAGGGATTCAAAGATCCCAGCCCAGCCGTACCGACGCTAGACAACCCATAACGTTAGACATTCTCACCAAATGCATTCGCGCCCTCCCTTTTTTGGTTTTCTCAGATGTTCGGAACTCGCCATCACTTCCAACTTCGACCCAAAAACCCACCCCACCATCTCAGACTTATCAGTAATAGATGGTGAATCAATTTCATATTTGATTAAACAAAGTAAGACTGACCAAACCAAAAAAGGCCATTTCATATACATTTTTAATCTCTCATCGCCAATCCAACCAAACCAGTCAGTTCTGGCATACACGCAATGGAGAAGCTCTCAGGCCAAATCTCCTCTGGAACCCCTATTCATAGACAAATCCAAAAAACCTGTGACTCGTTTTTGGTTCCAGAAACACCTCAAAGCCGTTCTCCAACAGTCAGGCATTCCGTATTGGGGCAGCAACTTCAGCAGCCCAAAAAGGCCTCTCCCAACAGCAGATACAAGCCCTTGGGAGATGGTCCTCAGATGCTTTCCATAGCTATATCAGGACCAACCAATTCCACATTAAAAAAGCTCACCAAACCCTTATTGAATGAAAAAAAAAAAAAAAAAAACTCCCGGTAGAGCACTTACGTTTTCTCTTTCGTCCATCGAGCATTGCTCTCAAGCGGACGCAGTGTGAGAAAATCTCCCGGTCAAGCTCTCATTTCCTTTTTTTTTTCTGTTTCTCTTTCTGTCCAGCGAGCATTCGGTCTCACAGCTGGCGCAGCGAGAACTTCCGTTCTCTTACGTTTTCTCTTCCGTCCAGCTGTCACGGTTGGTAAACCGTGATCTCGTGTTGTTTACACTTTGTGGTGAATTCTGTGTGTTCCGCGTCTGCACTGATTAGTTGTGGGCTTCTCCGTTAATTGTATCAGCAACAGCTGCCACTCATTACCCATCCACTATATAATGGCTTGTCTCACGTTCTGTGTGTGTGAGATCGTTGTGTTTACCCCCGTCTGGCTTCTGTGTAGTTTACGTTTGGATGTCTGTGTTTCCCCAGAACCTCATCCACTCTCCGCACGATCACTCAGCCATGGACACTTACCTTCGGCTCTGTTTCCCGCAGTTCCTGTGCCACTCTCTCCTGCTGCCTCACGCCGTCAACACCCGGATTCCTCAGCTTCTCTCCACCACCGTCTGGACTTCTCACCGCCAAAACCATCCCTCTGGAGTGCAGCTGTATCATCGTCATTGTGTGTCTTTGTACTTCTATCATCTCATTAAATATTTGTACTCGCTATTGTTTCCAGACTGTCCTTTCACCAGCCGTCACAGAACGATCTCACCAACATGGAAGCAGCGAGCACCAATACCCTCACCGACTTCATGCACCACAGCGTCAAAAAAATGGATCAGCAGCAGGAGAGCATCTCGAACACCGGACTCGCTGTCCAAGCGCTGGTGGCACAGGTGTCCGAGCTCACCCAGCAGATCCATCAGCTCACGTCTCCCACTGCGCACATCGCACCGCCTGCGCCGACCGTTCCCCCGGGGATTCCCCAGGACCACTTCTGGCCAGAGCCGCGACTTCCGGCGCCAGAGAACTACGCTGGTGAGCCAACTTTTTGTAGAACATTCCTTAACAAATGCTCGATGCATTTTGCTCTGCAACCCCGCACTTTTGCTACGGAAGAATCCAGAGTAGCGTTCACGCTCACACTTCTCTCTGGCAAGGCTGCCTTATGGGGAACGGCGGTGTGGGAAAATCAACATCCGTGTTGTGCCTCATTCCACCTCCTATCTGACGAAATGAAGAGAGTCTTCGACCGGGCCGCGACCGGCAGGGAGGCCGCCCATCGCCTCTCAGAACTCCGACAAGGACATTCATCTGTCACCGAGTATTCCATCGAGTTCCGTACCCTGGCGGCCGTGTGCCAGTGGAATGAGGTGGCGCAGTGGGATAGATTCCTGCATGGGTTATCCGACCGTGTTCAGCAGGAGATCTACCTCCTCGAGCTGCCCCCTACTCTCAACGAACTCATAGACCTGGCGTTGCAGGTGGAGGCCAGGTTTAATTGCCTGGGCCGCCAACACAGTCCTTCCAGACCTCCATTCTCTCCCAGTAGGGGGCGCTTAAGTCGAGAGAACACGGTCGGTTCTGTCGACGATCACGAGCCCATGCAGGTGGGTCGAGCTCGGCTGTCCCGGAGGGAGAGGGAATGGCGGAGGTCCCAAGGAGTATGTTTATACTATGGAGCCTCTGACCATAACAACTACTCTTGCCCGGTAAAAGAGTCATCCCGATAGTAAACCTGAGGCTACTATCGGGTGGGATCTCCGCTGAGAAGTCACCCACATCATCGACCCTCCTTGCGGTGAAACTGCGGTGGAAGAATCACCATCATGAATGCCAAGCCCTTCTAGACTCAGGAGCTGAAGGTAATTTAATGGATTCTTCACTTGCACATCACCTGAACATTCCTGTCCTTCCTGTGTCTCTTCCCATCCATGTCACCGCACTCAACGGCCAGGAACTGCCTCACGTCACCCACCATACTGAACCCATCACACTCATCACATCTGGCAACCATCAAGAAACAATATCCTTTTTCCTCATGGACTCCCCTGTTGCTCCCATTGTTTTAGGTCACCCCTGGTTGTTCAAACATAATCCACGAGTGGAATGGGGTTCTAACACTGTCACATTGTGGAGTGAAAGTTGTCATGAGTCTTGTCTGGTTTCTGCCTGTCCTGTTGTTCCTGTTTCTGTTTTTCAGAAGGAGACCATGGCTTTGCCAAACGTGCCCGTTGAGTATCTGGACCTGAAGGACGTGTTCAGTAAGTCCCGGGCTGCTTCTCTTCCTCCGTACCATCCCTACGACTGTGCCATAGACTTAGTGTCAGGTAAATCTCCGCCTAAAGGCAAATTATATGCTCTTTCTATTCCTGAGAGGGAGGCCATGGAGAAATATATTTCTGATTCCGATCACTCAGCCACGGACACTTACCTTCAGCTCTGTTCCCCGCAGTTCCTGTGCCACTCTCTCCTGCTGCCTCACGCCATCAACACCCGGATTCCTCAGCTTCTCTCCACCACCGTCTGGACTCCTCACCGCCAAAATCATCCCTCTGGAGTGTAGCTGTATCATCGTCATTGTGTGTCTTTGTACTTCCATCATCTTCTCATTAAATATTTGTACTCGCTATTGTTTCCAGACTGTCCTTTCACCAGCCGTCACACCAGCGAGCATTGGTCTCAAAGCGGTCGCAGTGTGAGAAAATCTCCCGGTCAAGCTCTCATTTTCTCTCTTTTCTGTTTCTCTTTCTGTCCAGCGAGCATTCAGTCTCACAGCGGACGCAGCGAAAACTTCCCGGTAGAGCACTTACGTTTTCTCTTCCGTCCAGCGAGCATTGGTCTCAAAGCGGACGCAATGTGAGAAAATCACCCGGTCAAGCTTTCATTTTCTCTCTTTTCTGTTTCTCTTTCTGTCCAGCGAGCATTTTGTCTCACAGCGGACGCATCGAGAAAGTTTTTCTCTTTCGGTCCAAAAAAAAAAAAAAAAAAACCCGCCTGATCGATCCCGGCAGGGCCTGTCAGTCCAGGTACAGTGAGCCGCCATCACGGGCCCACTGGCCAAACATTCAGACCCTTTCTAGAGACGCCAGCCCGCCAAACGCGGCTCTCATTTGGGGGGGTCTTTTAGTTCAGCGGCTGTCCTCCTGCTCTTTAGCTTTTTGGGGGAGTACTCTGGGTTCGGGCCCTCCCTCCGGACAGCACGCCAAATACGTATTAAACTTTACCCTCCCAATTGTATGTAAGTGTGAACTCGTGAAATGATGTTTTATTAACAAAGTTCGGGAGAAGCATGAGCAGATAATTAACACAGGTGGAGAGTACCCAG
The DNA here is from genome assembly GCF_023724105.1 of Carassius gibelio. Taxonomy (NCBI): domain Eukaryota; kingdom Metazoa; phylum Chordata; class Actinopteri; order Cypriniformes; family Cyprinidae; genus Carassius; species Carassius gibelio. The sequence continues at coordinate 16,553,493 of NC_068388.1, forward strand.
CAATCAATGGTAAGAGGTATATATACAGCAGTCTCACCTCAATTCATTTAACAGTCTCGCAGCATCCCCCCATCACCCCTTCTCCACACTTCTAGTCCTAAACCACTTACATAGGGTAGGGGGGAGTACTCTGGGTTCGGGCCGAACTCCGAGCTCGGAGCCCTCCCTCCAGACAGCACGCCAAATATGCATTAAACTTTATTTTAATATGTGCAAGATTTGCACTGCACGTGTGATGGTAGATGTGCAGTTTTTATTCTTATTTATTTTATCTTCATTACAAATCTTGTTTGGTTTCATTTTGGAAAATTGGATGTAAAAAATAATTTTTGTTGTAATGCAAAATGTGAATTAATATTCATATGTAAGTATTTGTGCAAAAATTGTTAATTTGCATTAATGACAGGGCGCATTAATATTCAACATTCAACAATCTGTGAATGTTGCATTTCTCTGTCGGAGAGAGCCAGCACTGTGAAGTTCATCTTGCAGCAGACAAGAAAACATTTGTTTATTAATAAATAATTAAAATGTCTCATTTTTCACAATTATTAGGCTACTTCTGCATACTTTGTGGCAAACTTAATGCATGTGCTTGAGCGCGGAATATATTAAGATTTGATTATGTAAATTTAATATAAACCTCTGATTAGTTGAATATAACAAATGAACGACTAGAACTAGAAAAAATCCTACGAGGGGACAGACCATTTTTCTGTCTTAACCAAAACAACAATTTTTGATTTCATTTTATTTCTGCAAACAACTTGCACCACTTGCAATTGGTTTTCCAGCCCAAAACCTCGTCAATAACTGAATGCAATGGTTTTTGTCTATGATTATTTTGTCAAAACATCTTTTGTCTATGGTAACTCTAATCTACATTAACTATTTAATTAGCATCCAGTTATTTATATTAAATTTGTGGTGCTAACAACTACTTCTGAATTAATAAAATAATAAACATAAAATGTTTAGAGTCACTTGGCCTCATACATTTTCCTTATGAAAGAGGTCACTGCAAGCTAATCCTTTTTGCCTCCCTTTAATTCAAATACATCCATGAACAGCTTTGAAAAGTGCTTTGAATATAGGGGAAATATGATTCTAGCCTACAACACGAGAACTTATTGCCTTATCCGATCATTGAAAAATCATAGGCCTAGGCTACTGAATTTGTTCCAAGTGTTCAAATATATGTTCTGTTTAACTTAAATGCTATTTATTTTTTTTTATTTTTTTTTGCATTGTGATTTTATCTTCTGTGTTAGATGCTCTTACTCAGCAGATGGGGACAGCGGTCACCCAATTTTCTTTTGCACAAGTTGTGCAAAAGTGGCTGTGCTATGCGCCAGACTGGGCAGGAGGGACTGGACGACAACTTATGCAGGCATCAGATGACAATGAAGTGTAAATAAAGATTAGAAAGGCTAATAAACATGAATTTGATTTTAAATAGTGTGGTGTGTTCTTTATACAAGATTTCAAATGTTCCATTACTTTTTAACATCCTGGATGTAGATAAAGCAGGCTATATAATTTATGGCATTACATTTAAAATTAACATTTAAAAAAAAAAAAAATTCCATTTAAATCACGTTGATCCTTAGTTCAGTTGAAATTTCAACATTGTTTCAATATTCCTGATAATTGAAATATCATTGAAATTCCGTTGCTCTATGGACAGAATTTCAACATTGTTTCAATATTAAATCAGGGTGCAAAATGATGTTGAATCAACATCAGAGTTCAATGTTGATTCAATGACTTAATGTTGACAACGGAAGGTTAATTCAGCATAGTTTCAATGACTGTTTGCTATCTGGGATATTATTATTTTCACAAGACCATAATGATAATAACAAATCATCAATTAATAATTAATCATTATTTTACGAAAATCATTGTTATTTGTGACCGTGGAAGTTTTCGGAAGGCTTTAAGACCAAGCGGAATCCTCTGTTCCCGCCTCACAGCACGCGGGACTCTCGCTCAGTGATGCAGCTTCACTGTCTGCGGTTTGACTTTACTGAATCAGATTGAGGAGAATACAACTTATTGATCATGAGCCCAACATTTAGCAAGCAGGAAAACATTCATTCTACCTGAAGGAAGACGTATTTTATTGAGCTAATGATGTTACAGTTTTTTTTTACAGACGCTAGGACACATTTCTCAATACTTAGGTCACTTTTGCAAAACTCTTCACACAGTGAGCACAACAGAAGTCTATGCGGGCTAAACTGAGGATCAATTATCATTGCTTTGGCACAAAATGCATCAATGACTACATCTCTCAAATTTCATGAATTCTTTTCACACTCAGACACAACAACTGCCAAAACTCTTTGTACGTACAGGACGATTTGCACATGCTTACATACTGTTTTCAAAACTGTTAAACTTATGTTCAAAACTGAATAAGACAGCAATTTGCTACATTTCTACAGTAATAATTTAATGAAATATATTTTAAATCTTAAAATTAAATGCTATAAAACAATTGGACAATTGGACCAGCCACAGCTGATTCTCATTGTAGATGAACATCTACACAGGTGTTACTCTTTCAATTTCATTACAAAAGGAGACAACTGCTGAATAGTTTTGTATTGTGATGTAAACATGGACCCAGCCAGAAATAGAGAAGTGGCTGAAAGAGGAAGAAGAGTGGCTGGGAGGGGGTGAGGAATACGTATGCGTGGTGGAAGAAGAATAAGAGGAAGATCAAGAGCTGTAGTCTCAGATGAGATCAGAGCTACTGTAATTGATCATGTAGTAAATCATGGTCTCTCAATGAGAGAGGATGGTCAGAGAGTGCAGCCAAATCTGCAACGCTCTACAGTGGCATCTATTGTTAGAGTTTTCCGGCAAACCAACAGGTAACTTGTATTCTGCAAGGGCATTTGACTGAGTTGCCCATTACAGAAGTAAATAAACTTGTGTGTAATTGTTTTTGCATTTCTGCTTAAGACTCGATGGTTACCTCAAGAAACTGCCATTGTTTATATGGTCATCCGAAACAATGGGATAAAACTCACTGAGATTCGAGACAGAGTCTTGGCAGACAACATTACTTTTGCAAATATTCACAGTGTAAGCATAACAACAATTTCTAGAGTCCTGAAAAAAACATCAGGTCAGGATGAAACTGTTGTACACTGTCTTTTGAGAGGAACTCAGAACATGTCAAGCAACTCAGGAACCAATATGTCCAGGTAAGAGCACAATAAAATACAGAACTGTTTTTGAACCAAACCAAAGACACCCAAAGACATTTTTTTTTTTTAGAAATGTACTACTGTAACAGCTTATGTTGCCTTGTGGATTTATTTTAGAGAGTCATGGAGATTGAAGGCAGGAAAACACCCCACATTTTCATCTTTGTGGATGAGGCGGGTTTCAACTTAGCTAAAACATGGCGATGAGGGAGGAATGTGATTGGGAAGAGAGCCACAGTGATTGTCCGGGGCCAGAGGGGTGCCAACATCACAATGTGCGCAGCAATATCCACTGATGGAGTGCTGTTACACAGACCACTGAACGTCTCCTTGCATTCCTGCATTATCTCTATGGAAGGGTTGTGCTAGAGGAGGAAAGGGATGCAGAGAGAAGGAATCAGCCAACATTTATAATTGTATGGGACAATGTGGCATTTCACCACTCCCGTGCAGTCACCGAGTGGTTTGTGGCCCATCCACAATGGAGTCACTTTTCCTCCCACCTTAACTCTCCATTCCTCAACCCCATAGAGGAATTATTTTCCTCATGGAGGTGGAAGGTTTATGAGCACCATCCACATGATCAAATGTCCCTCCTGGATGCAATGAATACTGGATGCCTGGACATATCAGCAGAAGATTGCCAGGGATGGATCAAGCATGCCAGAAGATTCTTTCCTAGGTGTATTGCCCTAGATGACATAAGATGTGATGTGGATGAGAACCTGTGGCCAAATGGAGAAGACCGAGTAGATTAGCATTACTATTGTATCTGTATCAGTGGCTGGTGTGTATAAAAATTCTTGTATTTTGGAATTACTCAGTGCAATTTTTTTTAAAAAAATAAACAACATACAAAATTGAAGAATTCTGCATCATGTCTGATTCATTCCAGTAACATATATTGCAGTGAATTATAAACAGAGATGTGTCCTTGTTTTACAGAAGAAAACATTGTATAATGCTACATGTTGTTAGTGTTTTTTAGGTCATTGTTTTGTGGGTGACAAAGTGTGTTTGTCGGCTGTGAACCTTTGCTTGTGTTCTGGAAGAATGAGTTGATTTGAGACCTGAATAAAGTGTTTTGGTACACAGTAAAAACAGAAGTGTTAATTTAACTCCTAAAGAGTTGAATTTGACTCTGTTTCAGATAACATTTGGTCCCACTCGAAATCAGTGTAAAATTTACTCTTTGGTCAGTGTCAAATTTTTAGAGTTAATTCTACTCAATATTGTGTAAAAAATAACAATGAAATGTGTAAAAGTATTTAACACTGTAGTGTAATCACACTGTTAAGAGTAATATAATTACACAGTATAGAGTTAATTTTACTCTTTTTAAAAATGACACTTTATGTGTAATATTTACTTTTCATTTCTCTACAGTGTTTTAAAAAGTATATATAAATTATAAGATGCATTGTTACTGAATTACAGAACTATCAACTACTATCGAAATAAAAACAAGCACAATAACACTAGATCACAGAACTCACAATTTATTGTAAAAAAATCAAGTATTTCAATGTCACTGAATTTACATTGCAGACCCATTGCCTTATCTCTGACAGAAACATGTATAACATAAAAATGTCTACCTGAGAAAGCAATATGGCACGACAAGGAGAGATGTGTCATTCCTTCCATATAACATTTGTATGTCATATGGAGCGAATGAAGGACTGTATGACGTACCAAAGACGTAATGGGCTTCAAAGAGTTCGACAAAATCTCCAACTGAACCTGTTGCCTTGCATGGAAGTGCATGCTTGTCAAACACAATAAAGTAGGAGTGAATGGGGCTCTGTATGGATCCCTGGGCGAGAAGGTAGGGCTGACTGCTTTTGGTGATGTTGTTTAGATGCTGCTGCACACTGGTTTCAACCTACAACAAAACACATTCAACAGAATTGTTTTGGTGACTAACTTCTGACAATAGATTAGATCACAAGATTGAGGTGATAGAAGATATATTTTAAACAACTGTTAAAGAATTAGTTCACTTTGAAAAATGTTTTTGCTGATAAGTTACTCACCCCCATGTCATCCAAGATGTTCATGTCTTTCTTTCTTCAGGCGAAAATAATATACGTTTTTTGAGGAAAACATTCCAGGATTTTTCTCCATATAATGAACTTCCATGGTGACCAATGGTTTGAGGGTTCAAATGAAGGGTCAAATGTCTTAATGTAGCTTCAAAGACCTGACAATCCCTGCAGAGAAATAAGGGTCTTATATAGTGAAACGATCGGCTGTTTTCAAAATAAAAATAATATAATTTTTAACCACAAATGGACCTTTACGACATCATGACGGCACATGTGGCACATCTTGAGATTCTACAACACGTACAATTGTGGTATTTTTATTTTGAAAATGACCGATCATTTAACTAGATAAGAACCTTATTTCTCTGCTGGGATCATATCGAGATTTTGAAGCTACATTGAGACAGACTTTGAACCCTCATTTGAACCCTCAAACCATTGGTCACCATGGTATCTGCAGCCGATTTTATGTAACTGAAAATATAAAGCACAACAGATATGATTATTGACCTAACTAGATATCATAACATAATAGGTTAAAGCTGTTTAATTGTGTCACTCCGTGATGTAGAGAGTATAGCTTTAACCTAATGTACCCACCTTCTTTCAAGAAAGCATCGAATGTCAGCTCAGACAGCTTGACGTATTTCTGCTCTTCCCCGAATTGAACACGCAACAGCATTTTGCCCCTGTTAGCAAAGAAAATATATATTCAAAATCATAATTTAGCGCTGGTTCAACTAAGAGTTACCTATTTATTTCTCTCATGCACTATGCATTACTTAGATGTTACACTGCAATTACAAAGGGCGGCTGAAGAAGATAAAGTTGTGCTGGTTGAATATAACGTTAGGCTATTTTCTGCAGCTACTAAACAGGCTAGTTAAAGTTAAGAGGCACGGTATCCCATTAGCTACCAAATAACTGTTCCAAAGTTAGCTAGCACATTAGCTATTTTAGTTCGAACAGTAACCCTTTAAAATTGTTAAGCCATGTTAAACAAACACATCATGCAATCAGTGATCTAAGTTATCATTTAAAAGACCAACATTAACTATCAGAAGCATGCTAACATTACCAATATATAAAAATATTGCAACATAATTTATGTATAAAGAAACACAGTTACCGATACGGATTCCTATAACTTGTAATATGACCTCAACTAATATCAGCACACTTTTAAAATTATGTAAAGTTAAAAAATACAGTTTTGGTGTGGACAACACAGGATGTTACTCACCGAGCAATATCAGTGGCCTAGCGTTGTTGTTTGATGATTCAGTGAGTTCCTTATAAGGAAATATATTTGTTACCAACTAGTTTAAATGTATTATTTATTGCTTTAAAATGAACACATATATTTATCATCAGGGGAAGAGACAGTCTGGGCAGCAGCAACAAGACAACTATTACAAGTAGAGATGGGTTTCAAGTACTGGTACTAATTTGGTTCCTGACTTGTTCGGTACTGAAAACATTTACACAAGGTACAGGATCAATAGTGCTGCTTCTTGTAACATTGATTCATTACCTTTTAGACACAACCACATATCATCCAAATTAGGGCTGCACGATGTGTCGTTTAAGCATCGATATCGCGATGTACGAATCCACAATAGTCACATCGCAGGATGTGCGATGTAGGCTGTCGTAGTTGATCCGTTATTCATTAACTGTACGGGCCAGCTGCTCCCCGGCCCTTGACGAATGTGATTCGCAGATTAATTGCACAGCTAAACCATCATAGAGTGAAAGTTTATCATTGACAGGACTTAAAACCACATGCAAGTTTAACATGGCAGAGAGAGAGAGAGAGGGATCGCGCGCGAGAGAGAGAGAGAGGGATCGCGCGCGCGCGAGAGAGAGAGAGACAGAGGCCGGTGACACACTGGCTGCATGGCATGAGCGTCGCGTGTCTGAAGCGTCCCAGAAGCGTGGTGGCTTCCTCGCGTTTTCTGTGTCTTTACACACCAGAACCGTGCCTGACGCGACGCTGGGCTGGCGCACTGCTGCTAGAGAGAGAGAGCGCGCGAGAGAGACAGAGAGAGAGTACATTAGAAGTACCATCAATGTTTATAGAAATGTATATGGATTTATTTTGCATGTAATTTTTTTTCTTCTCTTATGAATATATATATATGTATTTTTGTTTTGTTTGTTTCTATTCTGATATGTACAATGCTTTGGCAATATGTACCTTTGTATGTGTCACAGGTCGGAGCGGACCACAGGTGTCTTGAGTCATGCCCCTTCCTTGTTTCCACCTCGAGGAGGTCCCAAGAACACCCCAATGACCAGACACACAAGAAAACCAGTAATTAAATATTAAAAGCACTTTATTAAACTAATAAAAAAAAAGGTTATTGTGAAAGGGGGAAGGGAAGCTAAAATCCAATTCTCCGATTTGGGGAATAACAGTCTCGGGTCTCTTAAGCTCCGTCACGGAAGATCTCAGGTGAGCCCTTCACTCATTTTTCCTTTGGGCTATATCAACAATCAGCTTATTCACCAGTGTCCCTTGTTCTGGCTTACAGGGCGACTGTCCAGGGCCCCCCTCCTTTCCTGGACGTGACAAACACAAGTGGTCAGTATTTGAAATTTGAATGCGCGGTGGATACCTGATGCTACTCGCGACAACTCTGAGTTGGCCCAGCGGATTTGGACTCCCGGACGTCCCGATGAAAGTGGAGCGTACAATGGCTGACGGGATCTGGCTGACACCGTACTGGGAAGCGTACGGGGAAGCTCCACGGTTTCTGTATCCTGAGTGGCGGGTCAACGTGTGGGTAGATGCTTCAAAGGGCCCCACTAGTTTTGCACAAGAACATACAGGTAGATATAACAGGACTTGGACACAGACTGTGGACAGAGGGGCCGCTGGTTCTTTACTCAGGACACAGGTAAGTCTATAGACAAGACAGCTGGGGCTTCTCTTGGCATATAGGCGAGTGTACAACACAATATGCTGGCTTTAACTTTGGGGCATAAGGTAAGTACATCAAAGGTAACTGGGACTTCACTTGGGCATACAGGCGGGTATACAACACAATATGCTGGCTTTAGCTTTGAGCATAGGGTAAGTACATCAAAGGTAACTGGGGCTTCACTTGGGCATACAGGCGGGTGTACAACACAATATGCTGGCTTTAGCTTTGGGCATAAGGTAAGTACATCAAAGGTAACTGGGGCTTCACTTGGGCATACGGGCGGGTGTACAACACAATATGCTAGCTTTAGCTTCGGGCATAAGGTAAGTACATCAAGGTAACTGGGGCTTCACTTGGGCATACAGGCGGGTGTACAACACAATATGCTAGCTTTAGCTTCGGGCATAAGGTAAGTACATCAAGTAACTGGGGCTTCTGAATAAGCAGCTGCTGCTGCGCCGGGCTGAACACGGCCTCCGCTGGTATCACACACACAGGCAAGTCGTTTCCTCCGGGGCGTGTTACACTGGGGAGTCGAACGCTTTCCTCCTCTTTCTCCCAACCAACAGGGCAACAGGTCTAGACGGGGGCGAACCTTTAAAGAACTCCACAGCAGAATATACACACACACACAGCTAATTTCCTCCTACAGCAACCAACTCCTCAACGATAGTACTTCCACTACAATCCACACTGTTTTTACTTGGAATTGTTTCTCACCACTGCCACGTAGAGAAGAAAGGTAAGGTGTCATCGACGGCATATAATTTGAGATGTTTTCTTCGCCCGCCTCAGTACTCTCTTCTTTTACAGGGTTTCGTCAGGCCTGAAAGGTGGTTGTTGACGACACAAATACAGCACCACACTGCAATTTTCCAGTGCATACACTCACAGCAACGGACAGAGACTCACCCACTGCACTCCACACACTCTTGGTGAATTTAGGGTCACAACCCCATCTGACTCAAGACTCGTCCTGGAAATCGTAGAGGAATGATGCAACGAATATTCCTTTAAAGCGTCACCGCCACGACACCCCAAATCTTTGCTCTCGCTCACTGGTCCCGGCTCACCCACAATCCTCCTCCACAGTGGGGCCGCACAATCACTATGCCACAAACTCACAAGAAGACTCACAGATAGTTCACTCCAAAGGATATTGTTGCTGTACGATGGTTTAGGGTACTCACACCGTTATTAACACGAGGCCTCTTTTCCCCTCTGCTTCCCAGCTCTTGGATACTCCTCCAGCTGTCACATAACCCGTCGAAAGGGCCTCCTTCGGCGGTACTTCCAGTGAGTCTTCCTGTTTCCAACCACTCAAAGTTTGTTACACATATCCATAAAGTATTTCACAGTTAAGTAGACATCCCAATATACTCAGCCCAGTTTCTGTTTCTGCCGAATCCTTGTCTCCGTCTTCGCCCAGCCAACAATATCCTCCGCCTTCTTCCTGCTGCCCTCGCCCAAACACTCCGACTCACTCGCCGAAACGGCTGGAATAAAAGACCTCTGCAGTTTCTGAGGCCCTCTTTATCCTACTCCTGCTCTTCATACTGCCCAATCCGCGATCGCACCGCTCATCTAACCACCTGCGAGCGATAAACCCCTGATTTCTTTTCCCGGATTTCCCGGAAGTATCCGGTGTTTGAGGATTATGGTCCGGGCGGAACCAATCTCCGTCGTTTTTTTTCGTTCCGCCCTTACAAAGTCACCCCGTGACATCTGTCATGCCAATAAAGCAATATGAATTGAATTGAGAGAGAGAGAGAGAGAGAGAGACCGAGAGAGAGCGAGCCGTTTTCAAACAACACGAGCTCTGTCTTGCTCTCTCTCCCTCGCGCATATTAATCAATTGACACGATGGTGTCGATGTTTAAATAATTTAAAATGAGAATGTAAGTGTGCTCACCCCATTTGTTTGTAAGAAAAAATATCGCAATATATATTGCAGAAAAATAAAATATCGCAATGTCATTTTTTCCCAATATCGTGCGTAATCCAAATCATCTCCGAGTGGATTGCAGCAAGGATCCAGGATCAAGAGATCCTTCTTCATGGAGACTGTTCCACAGGAAGCAGTTTCTCCTGGGTGAAAAACTAAACCTGGTTGTTTCAGCATCACTCAGGCAAGACTAAATACTTTTAAATTGATTTCAGTTGGTTATGTGTTTCAGGTCATTCTGACCATTCTGCTGTCCTGGATGTAAGGCCGAGCTGGAACTACATTTCTCGTGGTTGAAAGATTTGTGCAGCGGTATCCAGACATATAACGCCCCATCACACGGGGTGTCAACGCCTCTCGTTTACTTTTAAATGAAGTGATGTCAAGCATGGTGAAATTAATTCTAGAAATTAATTCTAAATAGAAGTTGAAGACTTTTCAAGCGCCAATGCAGCCGTCCTCCAGTCAGAACATCTTATGCAAATACCTTAGCGCAGACGCAAGCCAATCGAGTGCATGCAATACCAGAAAACTAATGTGATTGGCTGCAACTATGAGAAGAGACAGTAATTCCGATCCGATATCAATGTCGTTTTTTGCATTTTTTTTTTTTTTAAATCAATGTAGAATTTTCTATACTTCTGTGTAGGGATGTCAATTTTCAATCATTTCCATGATCGATCGTCATTTAAATTAACGATCAAATAATCGATTAGAATCGATAGAATCGATATATATATATATATATATATATATATATATATATACAGTACAGACCAAAAGTTTGGACACACCTTCTCATTCAAAGAGTTTTCTTTATGTTCATGACTATGAAAATTGTAGAGTCACACTGAAGGCATCAAGGGCTATTTGACCAAGAAGGAGAGTGATGGGGTGCTGCGCCAGATGACCTGGCCTCCAAGGTCACCGGACCTGAACCCAATCGAGATGGTTTAGGGGTGAGCTGGATCGCAGACATAAGGCAAAAGGGCCAACAAGTGCTAAGAATCTCTCGGGGAACTTCTTCAAGACTGTTGGAAGGCCATTTCAGGTGACTACCTCTTGAAGCTCATCAAGAGAATGCCAAGAGTGTGCAAAGCAGTAATCAAAGCAAAAGGTGGCTACTTTGAAGAACCTAGAATATGACATATTTTCAGTTGTTTCACACTTTTTTGTTATGTATATAATTCCATATATAATTCCACATGTGTTAATTCATAGTTTTGATGCCTTCAGTGTGAATCTACAATTTTCATAGTCATGAAAATAAAGAAAACTCTTTGAATGAGAAGGTGTGTATATAATGTATGTGTGTGTGTAAAATACATTTCTTTTAAATGTATAGCACAGTAATGAAGGCAGCAACATGTGGTAGATGGGACAGAACAAGAATCTTTCATTGTGCTAATGTATTATAATACGAAAGGGTATGGCTCCTATACAGCGTGCAGCGCGTAAACACAACCAGTGTGCAGAATGATGCACTTGAAGCAACACAGAGTCACAGCGTGTAGCATTACTTATAGAAATGTTCAAAACACCAAAGGAAGAGATATTGTTGTGTATTATATGTGTGCAATATTTTGAGCCTTTTCTGTTTTAAATCTCAGTTATTGTGTGCTCTTGAAGAGAGTTTCATTGTTTTGACTGTAGTAACTAGGGCTGGGATGATATGCTAATCTGCCAATTCCAATTAAATTCTGCCAATATAACTATTGCAATTCGTGACTTATCCAAATTGTCTATAAAATGATGTTTATTTCTGTAGATTTGAGGGAAAGATTAAAAACAAGGAGGTCTGGGAACGACTGAAGGGAACTGACAGCAGTGCGGGAAGGAAGTAATCACCAGAATGTAAGTTCTTTGAGAATGTGTGCATTGTTTATTACAAGTTGAGTTTTCATTTAAATGTGGCAATGTACACAGCTGGTCAAAAGTTTTAAATATATTTTAAAAGTTTAATTTATTTCTATAATGCACAGCTATATTTTCAGCATTAATTACTCCAGTCTTCAGTGTCACATAGATGATCGATGATTTACTGCTCAATAAATTTTTCTGATTATTATCAGTGTTGAAAACAGTTGTGCTGCCCAAAATTTGTCTACACTACAGTTACATTTTTTTGGGGGGGGGGGGGGGCGCAAATAGCAAGAATGCATAAAATTGAATACCAGTGGTAGAGAAGACTTTTGTAATTTTACAAAAGATTACCTTTTTTTCAATGTTTTGAACTTTGTGTTTTATAAAATAATCTTGAAGAAAAAATTCAACTTTCCAGAAATGCTAAGTTTTCTTCCCCATCATTTCTAATATGGGGTGCGTTTCCCTAAAACCAACTGTGGTCACAAGTTCCTTCGTTACCAATAGAGTTCAGAGGAACTAACAACCGTAGTAAGATAACTGCTGATGTGATTCACATCATTCATGTACGTCATGAGCAGATGTACACTTTGATCATAGCGGCAATAATGTGATTAGGTGCATGTAAATGCACTGATTTGTGATAATCAGCAATGTTTTCCGATCAGCAAATCAGCAACAGTAACTAAAGTAACTAAAAACCTTATTACTAAAAACTTTACTAAAGGTTACTAAAGTTACTAAGTTACTAAAACTTAATTTGAGCCTGAAATGGTTAACAATTTTCTCAAACTTGCGATGTGTTATAATAAAAACAATGAACATGACTACAATAATATGCTAAATGTTATTAAAAGATTCCAGTTTGCATGAAATCTGAGTGTCTGACTCTACACTAGAGGAACTCTTTTCTGAAGAAGATCAGGTGCTGAGAAGAAGCCTTGTTATTACAGCAAAACACTGCATCAATCCTCCTGTCCTTCCCTCAGAAGAGCCTGTCTTCTGCTGCTGGGGTAAGAAACACACTCTTCCTCTTCTCTATTAGCTGTCCTGCACCTGACTCTGCCTCCTCAGCACTGTCTGAAAGAGTCTTCTCCACAGTCAGTAATCAGAGATCACAGATTCTTCTGAGAAAGTCAGTATGCTCATTTTCTTAAAAACCTTTGTTTTTTCGGTTGGGACAAATAATACAGGAGAGATGCTAGAAATCTCTATATTGTTCATTTTTCATATCTTTCAATGTTTTTTTTTTTTTCGGAGAAGCTCAAGAATTATGGTTCTTTGGTAATTGCTTTATTGTTTAGGTTTATCCTCTGATAGTGAGCACAGAGCCCTGATCATGACATGCAAGAAAAAGAAAGAAATCATGTCCATGATTTACTAATTTGTTCCCTCGATGTACTAAAACGTGCACGATTACTTTTACATTTCATTGATTTGCTAAACCGTATGCACAATTTACTAATTCGTTCTCTTGATGTATAAATAGTGTACACGTTTTAGTACACTGGGACGTACTCATCACGTTCCAGCGACGTTCCACTATAACGTCGCCACGACGGATATGGGAATCACAAAGTTACGTCGCTGGAACGTTAAAGAATTATAGAATTTTAAAGGATTAATCGCCTATTTTCATTTGCTGCATCACGGAGGGCAAGTGCCCCCGTGTCACCAAGCTTGTCCCCCCTAAATTTGGAACTGTAAAATCACACCAAACAACTGCGCATTTGATCAGTCGTGGCGCCTTCGATAGGCTACAATGCAGCACGACGTATCACAATAATTCGACCTGATGTGACAGGCGGAACAAATGCGTGTCGCACTTGGTTCCAGTCGGTCGGCCCCCTTGGAGCGTCAGACGGTTACCGTTTCTGTCGGACGTGTCAGATTCGAGAACAGAGGAGCAGATGATACTGCACATGTGTGATTCAGCGTGAAGCAGACTGACTCACAGCTCGTCTGAACCGAACTGATTCTTTTGGTGATTTATTCTGAACTACTTCTGTGCTAGTGTTATGAGCGCTGGTAAACCGAAGACTTGAATGAAGGGCAGTCATCGCGAATGACATTGTCGAGCGCAAAAGAACCGGTGAATCATTTTTTTTTTTTTTCAACTGGTTTTATTTGATCAAATTGTCCGAAAGAACCGGTTCACTTGAGCACCTGCTCCTTTGCCCCTTAAATGCCCTTTTGTCAAAGCAAAATTTCCTCGATTTTTTTGTGTGATAACATTCCCTTTTATGAATGCCTGCCCACGTCCAATCATAATATTAGTACAATTTATTAGTAACAATTTAGCCATAAATAAAATGACCAACATGATGATCTCATGACCTCATCCGACCTGGACGATTCCTCACGAGCATTTTTTAATTGCTAAAGGACATTTTCAACACCGTGGCAGCTGGTAAGTGGTGTTTCATTCTCAGCGAAGTGATTCTGATGTTTATTTACTTATTATTATTTTACAAGAACGATGTGATGTGAGAACATGCAGATATGTTGTTTATATTGCTGTGTGTAGCCTGTAGTGTAGAAGTAACACTAGCGTGCTGTTTGAGGGAGAAAAGTTTCACAGGCATCGGAGGGTCTGGTCTTTTTTATGTTATTTTTTCTTTTTTCTTTTTTATGACTAAACTATTATTATATTACAGTACTTATTTATTTTTTTAACACATAGAGTGCCTAAAAAATAATTATCACAACACTGGTAAGGCTTATTCAGATTTTCTCATTCTCTGTATTATCATTATAAAAATAAAAACATATATATAATTATATTTTAAATGTGACGCAAATATATATTTTTTTCTACAATAGCAACAGTGTTTACCACAGCAAGACCACTTTAGCCTGTAAACTCAATAATATCTCACTGGAAATAAATGTAAAAATATCAATGTAAAAAAAAAGAGAAAAAAAGCATAATATACCTGACATCAAAGTGCAGTGTGAAGGATATGAATAACAAATGTAGCCTGTCATTTGTTTACATTGCAAAGGTGTTCGATTTTAGACAACAACTACAACAGTAATAAAAATATGAATCACTATATTCCAGTGTATCATTTTTTTAATGTTTTGAATCAATATTTAAGGTGGACTTATTAATTAGGTGCAAGAGTAATAGTGATGGTTAAAATAATAGATTAATGCTGAAATAGTAAATTGAGCCTTGTTCCTAGATGGACAGAGAGTGGAAAGTAATAGATCAAATGAGTAGATGGAGATAGAGGAAGAAAAAGAGGGAAATGCAGAGGCACAAGTGACAGAAAGAGAGCAGGGAAAGGCAAGCCAGGAGACAGAGGCTGGTGAGAAAGAGGAAAATAGAGGCAGTGTTTTCTATAGTTTTTACTATAACAGCTGTTCTTAATTATTCTGTAGAACAGAGAAGAAAAAGCCATCAGGTAGGGACAATTTAAGACATTTCAGTTTCTAATACCAGAGCTATTATTATTTTAAGCTTAAAATTGTCTTCTCTAGTGTTTCTTTTTCAAAACTGCATTAAAGCATTTGTAAAATATATTGCTGTATTGATATTTTGAGCAGCGCCATTTAAAGCCTTGTTCCATTTGCCCCTTTTATACTTTGACCACCTGCCCCTCCAAAGGTCTCTGCACGGCCCTGTTCAGAAGGACTGTCAGCCACATTAAAAAAAGTTAACCGCTTAAGTCACTTGTGGATTAATGCGTATTGGTGACACAGACCATTTAAAGCGCCAACCCTTTAAAGTTTGAGCATATTGTTTGCAAACTGCAATTGATTAATTAAAAACAAAGTAGTTGATATGCTGTGTTGTTTTTTGTTGTTTAGTAGCAGTAATATGCTGTTATTAGCCGTGTCCACTGTATTTTTTGTTGGTTTTCATGAGACCCCCCTTGAAATGACCAGGACCCCCCATTGCCCCCCCCAATCAAAATTGTCTGGAGCCGCCAATGACGAAACAAATACTAAGGGCAGTTTTGAAAAAAACAAAAGGATGTGAAAGAGCCCAATTCCGTACCATGGTGTTCAGGGCTCATGCTGAGAAAGGCGTCTCAAAACGGTTGTACACCGAATTTGCTTCTTTTTGCTCTTGTGCCGACAAATACATACAAAATATGTCAAAATACCCGCCTTGGAATGTATGCTCGAAAAAACTTTTTTTTCAGTTATTTGTCAGTTGTTTCTTAAGTGAAAGTAAACAGTTGAGGAAAAAGATCCGTTCATCATCTCTTAAAGTGACCGCGCCTAATTTAGCTACTAGCTGCTGTAATGTTAATCCAAGAAAATTAAGAAAAATCACTCACTCCCCTTGACTGCATTACTTTGTAGTTTTAACAAGAATTTATGCACAGTCAAACCAAAAATTATCCAGACTCCAGATATAATTTTTGATATACATATTTTAGTAGTAGGTACAGGACACTAATACATTTATGTAAGTGAGTATAAGCAAACTGTGACATATTATACCCAAATAATCTTCAAACAGTGAACTACTAGTGAAATAGATAGATATAAATGTTTTATCTATCTATCTATCTATCTATCTATCTATCTATATATAAAATTGGGAACAAAAATTATTAAGCACCTTATAAAGCACCATGCATTTTTTTTCTGAATTGCTAATGCAATCTTTTCACACCACAGTCTGAACAAAACTAAACATTGCATGGTAATTGGTCAACAAAGTATTGATAGTTGTGTAAATATTTTCATAATAACAGTTCTGTAGTTTTGGTTGATTGTAATCCATTACGTATACATTTCTGTCAAAGTTATGACATTATCAAGACGAATTTGTTCTGACACAGTTTAACTCTAAATTCTTGTAATATTTTATAACCATTTTAGAAGCAATAGCAAATAAACTGCAATAATGTGAAAAAATGTTCAATTCAATTCAAGTTTATTTGTATAGCGCTTTTTACAAAACAAATCGTTACAAAGCAACTTTACAGAAAATTATGTTTCTACAATATTTAGTAGTAGCTAGTAGTTTGTGCACATTTGACAGGATTTTAGAAAAAATAATAATAATACAAGACGTAGTCAGCTAGACGATGAACTATCAATATTATTAATTAAGTTATTATATGATTCAGTCACACATTTAGCAATAATTGTTAGTTCTGTTTGTTGATTCAGGGTTAGCATCATCTGAGGTCCTCTGAGGGTCAGCATCATCTCTTCTCAGGTGTTCTGGATCCAGACTGGAGCTTGTGTAAATCCTAGTTACCACGGGATGTAAATCCCGTGGCGAAACATAGAAACAAAATACAGACATCATTAGCATAGCTGCTGATCCAACAAAGTAAAATTAGTTTAACCCAAGCTAATGAATAAAAATGCACCTTTGATCAGATGCAACTACACTCACAATTAAAAAGATACATTATTTGAATGCTTGGCTAAAGAGATGTGTTTTTAATCTAGATTTAAACCGAGAGAGTGTGTCTGAACCCCGAACATTATCAGGAAGGCTATTCCAGAGTTTGGGAGCCAAATGTGAGAAAGCTCTACCTCCTTTAGTGGATTTTGCTATCCTAGGAACGACCAAAAGTCCAGCGTTTTGTGACCTTAGGGTGCGTGATGGGTTGTAACGTGGTAGAAGGCTAGTTAGGTACGCTGGAGCTAAACCATTTAGGGCCTTATAGGTAAGTAATGATAATTTGTATCTGATACGGAACTTAATAGGTAGCCAGTGCAGAGACTGTAAAATTGGGGTAATATGATCATATTTTCTTGACCTCGTAAGGACTCTAGCTGCTGCATTTTGGACTACCTGTAGCTTGTTTATTGACGAAGCAGGACAACCAC
Source organism: Carassius gibelio (assembly GCF_023724105.1). NCBI lineage: Eukaryota > Metazoa > Chordata > Actinopteri > Cypriniformes > Cyprinidae > Carassius > Carassius gibelio. The sequence goes on from NC_068388.1 coordinate 16,571,308, forward strand.
CTAGAAGTGCATTACAATAGTCCAGTCTAGAGGTCATGAATGCATGAACTAGCTTTTCTGCATCAGAAACAGATAACATGTTTCGTAGCTTGGCAATGTTTCTAAGATGGAAGAATGCAGTTTTTGTAACATTGGAAATATGATTTTCAAAAGACAAATTGCTGTCTAATATAACACCCAGATTTGTGACTGTAGAGGAAGTAACAGTACATCCGTCTAGTTGCATATTGTAATCTACAAGATTCTGTGTAGTGTTTTTTGGTCCAATAATTAGTATCTCTGTCTTATCCGAATTTAATTGGAGAAAATTATTTGTCATCCAATCTTTTACATTTTTAACACACTCTGTTAGCTTAGATAATTGGGAAGTTTCATCTGGTCTCGTTGAGATATATAGCTGAGTATCATCAGCATAACAGTGGAAGCTAATTCCGTATTTTCTAATAATATTACCAAGGGGCAACATGTATATTGAAAATAGAAGGGGACCTAGGACGGATCCTTGTGGCACTCCATATTTTACTGATGATAAATGAGATGACTCCCCATTTAAGTAAACAAAATGGTAGCGATCGGACAGGTAGGATCTAAACCATCTTAGAGCCTGACCTTGAATACCTGTATAGTTTTGTAATCGATCTATGAGTATGTCATGATCTATGGTGTCGAACGCAGCACTAAGATCAAGTAAGACTAGAAAGGTGTCTGAATAAATTTTGGTTTGATTGTATATTTAATTTTTACATTGAATAGTTGCTACTGTCACTCCTCTTCTCAAGAAGCCTTCACTGGACCACACTGTTCTAAAAAAATTTCGTCCAATTTCTGTTTTGCCTTTTATTTCAAAAGTTTTAGAGAAAATTGTGCTGAATCAACTTCAACACTTTTTGACCAGTAATTCTATTTATGAGGTTTTTCAATCTGGTTTTAAATCTGCTCACAGCACTGAGTCCGCCCTTTTGAGGGTGTTAAATGATATCTACCTCTCCACTGATTCCGGGGACTCTGTGGTTCTTATTCTTTTAGATTTATCAGCCGCTTTTGATACCATAGACCACTCCATACTATTATCTAGATTAGAGTCTTGGGTAGGTCTAAAAGCAAATGCTCTGAAATGGTTTCAGTCATACCTATCTGACAGAAGGTTTTTAGTGAAACTGGGAAATTTTTTCTCTTCCCCTGCTCCTCTGACCTGTGGCCTTCCACAAGGCTCTATTTTAGCTCCCTCTCTATTCTCTCTGTACATGCTGCCTCTGGGTTCTATCCTAAGAAAACATGGTGTGTCTTTTCATTTCTATGCAGATGACACTCAAATCTATCTTCCAGTTAAGAAAAACAACTCCACTGCGATCACTTCTCTTCTCCAATGTTTAGAGGAGGTGAAATTATGGCTAGCCCAAAATTTCCTCTTCTTAAACGAGGCTAAGACCGAGGTAATTCTTTTCGGTCCTAATGACAACTCTCAGTGTATAAGCCCTGAGCTAGATAGTTTATCCGTTTTTAGATCCTCACGGGTGAAGAACCTAGGTATTACTATTGACCAACACTTAAAATTTGATAGACATATCTCTTCTGTTATTGGATCCAGTTTCTATCAGCTTCGTTTACTGTCTAAAATTAAAAACTTTCTCACTCCAAAAACTCTAGAAATGGCTGTTCATGCATTTGTTACATCGCGTCTAGATTACTGCAATTCTTTATATTGCGGTATATCTAAATCTCAAATTGCACGACTTCAGCTAGTCCAAAATGCTGCAGCCAGACTTCTTTTAAACTGTCGTAAACATGAACACATAACCCCAATTCTCAGATACCTTCACTGGTTGCCAATTTCTCAGAGAATAGACTTTAAAATTCTCCTCTTCATTTATAAATCCCTTCATAACAAAGCTCCTGTCTATTTATCTGAACTTCTTCATCCTTATACTCCATCAAGAAACCTACGTTCCTGTGACCAGGCTCTGTTGGTGGTCCCTCGTGTTAGGCTAAAGCGTAGAGGGGAGCGTGCATTTGCAGTGGCTGGGCCACGACTCTGGAATACCCTGCCTTTAGAGATCAGACTGGCCCCTTCCTTGTCTATTTTTAAATCCTTGCTAAAAACTTTTTTATTTTCCTTAGTGTACTGACTACTGTGTTTACTGTCTACATTTTGAAATGGGTGGTTTTAAATTTTTGTCTGGTATATTTTATTTTTTATTTATTTATTTATTTATTTATTTATTTTTTTTTATGTATGTGTAATATTCTTGCTCTTATGTAAAGCACTTTGGTCAGCCAGGAGGCTGTTGTAAATGCGCTATACAAATAAATTGAACTTGAACTTGAACTTGAACTTGAATACTATCCATGCTATACAAAATACAAAATATGCTATTTTACATTTAATTATTCGGTTTCTGTACCTGGACACCTACAAACTTGAAAAAAAACAAAACATAAACATTGTGTAAATAGCAAAAATAAATAAAAATTAATGAACATACAAATTAAAAAAATTCAAACAGGGCCCACTGGTACAACCTTCAGTGGGGCCCCGCAAACCCCAGCTACGATCCTGGCTGTGGGTGTTGAATACTGTGACCAAACACCAATAACACTTGTTATTTTGGAAAGTAATGCCATAAAATAATTGTTAATTTACAATGTTACTTTACAATGTTACAATTGTTAAGTGTTTCTGTGTTCTTCATACTCAAGAAAAAGAAGGCGAAGGCTTCTGTTTCTTAATCTTAAGACATAATAGAATAACTCTTCAAAAAATAAAACTTGTTACTTTCAATGAAAGTCAATAATAAAAAAAATACTTTTGAAAGGAATTTTAATGACTGTTATTTATCATAATTCGTGTAGGTCATAAATTCAAATCCTAATAATCATGAAAAGGTCTTAAAAAGTCTTAAATTTGACTGATTAAACCCTGCAGAAACCCTGTTTCAAGCTCCACCTGCCACCTGAGTACCGGATTCACCCCACTTTCCATGTCTCACTCCTCAAATCTTACCATCCTTCTGTTTCTCCCTCCACAGAGCCTGGCGTAGCCGAAGCCCCCCTTCCTCTCCTCCTTGATGACAGAGCTGCCTACGAGGTTCATGACACCCTGGACTCTTGGCGGCGTGGTGGACAACTTGAGTATCTAGTGGACTGGGAAGTATATGGTCCAGAGAAATGCTCATGGAATGCTCAAGGGCCAACGCAATGACCTACAAGACGCCTTCCACTCCAATCACCCCGAAAGACCGGCTCCAGGAGGAAGAGGACGTCCACCACGTCGTCGGGGTCCTCGACCCTCAGGAACAGGCTGTGGGGAGGGGGATACTGTAACAGACATGCCAGGTTCCATCACCAACCAATCACAGCGCACTCCCTCACCTGAGTACTAATCACTCCCACCTGCTTGTCATCCAGCAGCAATCACCAGTCCACATAAATACCACACACGCGCACCCAGTCAGCGTCTGGTCTCGTTTGCAACGAGGTCTAACCTGCATGCTTACTCTAAATACTAACAATCTCTCTACTTACCTCTCTCCAGTGATCTCCAGTGTCTCCAAGTCTCCATCGTGTGCGTGTGTGTGTGTCCACTACCTCCAGCGTCTTGAACTCTACTCCAACGGATCCCATCATCACTACCACCAGCACCAACACAGTCTCACTCCCTACTCGTCAAATGTCTGATGCATGGTCAAGGGATCTGGCGTCACTTTTTTGACGCACTGGGTATACCTTTGACGTCTTTTTTCAACGTGGGGGGTAGTCCGATAGACTTCTATGGAACTAAACAGCGTTGAAATTTGACGTCTTGTTTCAGCACACCACAACCCATTGTCTGCCTCGTATGGATCTAGACTACAATAAATAAAAATAAAAAGGAATAGGTTACAAAAAATGATCTATGCCAAGGTGAGTCAAATGGCATCCCCCAGATAATTTTGTCTGGCCCTCCAACTGTTTTTTTGATGTTCAAAAAGCCTCGCAATCTGATATCAAAGCGCCCGCAAAAGTTTAGCGCGTTCATCAGCGGTGAGTTTAACAACGCTCACCTGCGGGGAAAACGGCATTCAGAGGTGAGTTTGATCAAAGCAACGCTCGACTGCAGGTAAAACAGCATTAAAAGGTGAGTTTAACAACGCTCCAAGGCGCGTGCAAGTAAGCAGTTTAAGCGTTTTCTTATCATAGGTAGGACACCGCTTGAACTATAGCATGCTGGATAACGTATTTTTAACGGAGGTTTGTTGATTTTAATAAATACATATAAATGCTACGATTGTGTTCAATTAATCTTTATTATTATTATTATTATTATTATTATTATTATTATTATTATTATTATTATTATTATTAAATCCTCTAAATTAATAACGCTGACGTCACCGTATGGGCGATCCCAAGGTCCATTGCGATTTTCCACTCGGTAAGTAAAGTAATGTTAGAAGGCTTAATTAATAAAGATTGATACTATTCTTACATTTACACCAAAACTATTGAATCAGGACAAGAAGTTGTGTTGTGAACTTTACATTTTTTAAGGTGGCCATGTCTTATGACGATAAATAATGGAAAACATTCTAAAAAAAATGGCTTTCTGTACCAAATGTGCAGGCTAGCAAAGTTAGCTAATTGAATTCAAGTTAATTTTTTGTCGCATATATCCATGTAAGGTACAATCATAAGGGAATGTAAGATTTTCATAATGAGACATAACGTAAGTGTTACAGCAGCTATAATGTATTTCTGTGTGGGATTCTTCTTGTGGTTGTATGTCGTTGCTCTTTCTTTGCCCAGTGTTTTGTGCCCATTTATACACATTAAAATGATCACAGGGAAAAGGAAATAAACCAGTTAAAGAAATATTTTTCCTTGTTAGTACACAAGTAGAATTAATAACTTATAAAACATATAAAAAAATGGCACTGATTATCAGCCAAACTGGCATTTTGAATGGTTGGTATCAATATCAGCCATGATTGTAAAGATCAGTCCATCCCTTTTGAGCTATTGTATTGTGAGTTTTCAGGCAACACCCAGCCCTACAGTATTCTGGCCTAATACTATAAGCACCCACAGACCTCCCCACCACATCCCAAACCATGGGCAAACTTGACCAACATTTTCTCAAGTTCTTAAACCTTTCAGTTTTTCAGTATATATGTATTTGTATGTAGCATGATCTTCAAATCTGAATGTATTATCTTTCCCTTTTCTCAACAGGTCCCCCTTGTTCCTTCATCATTTATTTTAAAACTTCAGTTTCATTACAAAGCAAAAACAAAGGCACTTTTAAGAGCCATGTTTGTCTATTTAATTGTTGTTAGTCCGTCTAGTTCTCTGTTGTTCTTGCTCATTTGCTCTTCCCCCTATCCCTTTAGTGTTGTTTTGTTTGTCCTTGTTCGTCATGAGTGACCATTCCAATTTCGAACAGGTCCTTAATGAGCTTGATGAGCTTGTTGAGCATTCTGAATTAAATTATGAACTCCAGACCTTGGATGATTTCATTAATAAGATGTCGGGAGAACAGGATGCAGCACCATCCACCAGCCATCAACCTGTCAGGTGGTTGAAGAGAGACAGTGATGGAAATGTTGTCTATGACAGACCAAGGTCATCCCGAAACCAAACGGGTCAGTTTTATTTTTCAGTTATATTACTTAAAGGAATACTCCTGTGATTTTTCACATATATCTAAAATGGAGGTGTAGATTGTTTTACCTCTTGGGATTTAATACATGAATCAGTCATGTGTCTGGTATGAGAGATGCAGTTTTTATTACATACTCACCAAAGTGGTATAGACAACGTAATTGGGCTAATAAAAGTTTGTATCATTGTGTGGAATAAAATGAGCTTGTCAAAATCTTTGGAATTGTAATGCTGTAAAGGTTGATTTGGGTTTTATTTTCTGCTACAGCTAGTCACAGCTACAGTCGTAAGGCTGGTTCTCATCCTAGAATGTTGGACAGCAGCGTTGACATAACAAACTACTGTCCTCCTGACACTGTTGGTATGTTCTTTTTTTGTCGCTATTAGTTCGTTTTGTTTACAGATTCTAATAATTAGAATGTAAATTACATGTTTTTGCAACAGGATAACCGACAACATCCATGTTACATACTTTTTAAATATGATGTACTATTTTAACAGAGACTTTCCTTGAAGAGCTAAACCACTCACAGGGTGATGACTTGGATGATCAGGAAACGGCACCAGCACCACCACGAGCCTCTTCAGACTGGTCTACTCGAAAAAGTCTCCTCTCAGAGAGGTGGGAGAAAGAAAGAGCCTGTCTGGTGAATACCATGGTAGCACAACAAAATGTGACAACTCAGATCTGCCAACAATGTGGCAACAGTCCAGCTGCTGTCCGTTGTCATGACTGCAGACCACAACCATTTTTCTGTGCTGATTGTGATGTCAGTATACACCGAAACCACATATTCCACAACAGGGATGCAACAATAGCTGGATTCTTTCAGCCATTGCCTCCAACAACCTGTGTCGTGGAGAGGGCTCTTTCCCTGTGTGGTAAGCTGTATTTCTTTTTTTTCTTTCTTTTTTTTGAGTGTCCCATTTAGAGCTACACAATTAATGCAATAACAATTGCAATATGATCCAACGCAACTGCCTAATGGTAAAATCTGCAAATAATCATGCATAGGTACATTTGTGACATTTGACTTTTATATTCACGTCATCCTTCCTGACTGTGCAACTTCTGGTTGGTGGGTCTGCGTAATGCGTGAAAGGTTGGCGAACTTCAGTCAGTCAGTGGGTGTTAGTCTTGTACACTGGCTGTGCTTACCTATCAGAGGTGGCACAAATTAAAGAGACATTTGGAATATTGAACTAAATCAAATCATTCACATTCAAAAATCGTATTGGAAATGGTAATCGCTTTATCTGTCAGAAAAAGCGCAATTCTATATTGTGCAGCCCTAGTCCCATTCTCAGTTTATTTCAATAACTTTACAGTATAATAGGCCTCTCAGGAATCTTTTGAGTACTTTCTCTGAAACACACTTAACGACCTTTATCTTTAAAGCTTTTCAAAGCTTTTCAAATCATTTATTTAAAAAAATAATTACAGAATACTTCCGAGTTAGTACATAGGACAATGCCTATCTTTAATCCCTGCATATGATGTGTCTTTCAGTGTGTATTGTGCCATTGGAGATGCCCAAAAAAATATGTAGTTGTTCTCCAGGATCGTTGAGTGTCAACACAGGAAAAGTTGTTGCTGTGGTTACAATGAATGGTAAGAATAAGATGAACTTAAGGGGACATTCCAGATCAAGCGGCTGTAGTGTACATATCACATTTTGGGCAAAGTGCCCATAGGGACCTGGGTTGGACTTTAACCTGATTCCATCCCATAGGGCTCTCCCACTCGCTTCCTGACACTTTCCATTATCCTATTTGAATAAAAAAAAAAAACTGCTAATGTATTTCTATTCAAACGTTCCCTATAGTGGTCTGCGCTGGGCAGGATTTTCAGTCCTGCACCCCCACCCCCCCCCCCCCCATTCCTGCAATATTCAGTCCCGTTCTGCAATGTGTTGTTTTAGTCCCGCTCCCACCCACATCGATAACCGTATGTGCATCTCCCGCCTGTGAAGGACCACAGTTTTGCATTATATAACGAAAAATGCATTTGACAACTGAGAAAGACTGCCAGATGTCTGATTTTAAGTTTCTTGGTTCTGACTGTACTACATGGGTGATTATAATGTAAGCTACTTTTCTTTAGAAATTCAAGAACATCACAACAGTCTTTTGTGTCGGGACATGCGGGAGGGACCTCTAGTTCCCAATGAATTTGTCAGAGTTGTGCATAATACAATGTGTTCTTGATTTTTCCAGGACGATATGATCTCAGTATGCCTGAGATGAAATGCGAGGCATGCAAAGCCACATGGAGCCCTGGAGTGGATGACTTAGTCCGTAATGACTACTGGCCTGCTACCCTTCACTTTTCCACAGTGTACTCTACAGATGTGTTTTATTCATATGAAGAGTTGAAGATGGAAGCACCAGGACTGTCATGACAAGCATTTTTAAGAATGCTTGATCAATGAACTCTCCGCTTTGGCCGTGTGAGTATTAGTGGTGGGAATCACTAACAACTAGTACTTGTATTAACGTGTATTGTAGAATGACTATGGTGACATTATCAACACATTGATTATTATAATTGGAGCATGTTGATGATATCAAAACACTGTGATTTAGCTATACACGATACATTGATAGAACATCATCTAATATTCAAAATTTGTGTAAAAACTACCGCTCTGTAAAAAATCGAAATTCGTACACTAAATGTAAATTTTTTTTGGTTGTGATGTTTTCTGTCCGTGACATACAAAGAGCCAAAAGATTTCCAATGATGCACTGGGCTGAGCAGCTGCCTGTGGAGGCTCGATGGTGGAGGATTTGGCGTCACCTTTGACCTTACTGACTTTAGTTAACTGTGAATTATGTTGGCATGTTTTATTGTTCTGAAACAGATTGGGAAGATCACAGCAGACAGCTTCAGAAAAAGTTTTTTGGAGTGGGAGGCTGTTAGATTTGAGGTGGATAAGATCTGCAGGGAGGAGCATTTTGTCTGCCCTGCATGCACCCCAGACATGCTTGCTGTTTCTGTGGATGGAAATCGCAAGCACTACCGCTTTAAGAATGCAGCAAGGTACTTACAAAATGTGTGTAATTTGCAGTGTTGTTAAAGTAACCTTGGCTGTGTCATATTGAAGGTCAATGTGTATCTTTCTTTCATTTAGATCTGAAGAAAAAGCCTTACTTGATGGCATCTTCATTGCAAAAGATGATGAAGTAGAGAGATTTGTGGATTACATTCATTCTACCACCAACCATGTAAACTTGTTTTATAATATTTAAAAAAAAAAAACACCAATAACATCTTGACATTGTTTGGGTGATTCCTTACTTTTTATAACAACCTTTTTCCATTTTGTAGGTCTCTGGAAGAGGTGTCTGTGTAGGGGAGTGGTCAGCTGCAAGGGAAACGTCTCAGAAATCCTCAAGTAAAATTGATGAGGAGGGACTTGAGCTTGCAGTCTGTCAACATGGAGTTTTTCTCGCTGCTCTCAACATGTTCAGGGGAGAAATATATGCTTACCTGCAGAACAAGCTGGCAAATACGCCAATAAGCTTTTTTGCCATGGATATAACCTGCAAGCCTTACCTCAACAAAGTGACAAAAAGCTGCCCGGAGCTCCAGCACCTTCTGAGCATGAAACCATTCCTCTCAGTGTTTCATGCCAAAGCCCATGATTTTAAATGCGAGGTAAGAAAACATTAAAATGTCATTGACTGTCCCTAAACACCTGCAAAAGGAATGTTGGCAGCTTTTAAGTATTTTCTTCAATAGGTTAAATGGAGTGGAGCTTACCAGCATGGGGCCGGATTGACACTTGGGGAGGAGGTTGAGCAGTGTAATGCCTTCCTCTCTAGGATTGCTGTGACCACGAAGCACATGTCCAAAGCAGGTAAGGTAACCACACACTGCACAAGACTGAAAGTGTTACAAGAAAATTGTAGCCAGTGAGGGACATGTGGTACAACACAGATTTTTTTTTTTTTTTTTTTTTTTTTTTTTTTTTGTAGGGCGTACTGACATGCTTACATTGATGGCCATGCGCTGGAATCAGCAAAAGTTTAATAACTTGGCTACTTCACTTGCCTGCCGATATCAGAAGGTAGAGATGAGTATTGTTATTTTCTTATATTGTAAATACCTTCTATTGTATATTTTTGTAGGTATAACATTTTTCTACTTTCATTTCCTTTTTTTGTTATTTGAAGGCCACAAAACGTCTGGAAAGCCAACTTCAGGACCTGGAAAGCATGAGAATCCAGCTGGCAGTGACACAAGTTGAAGTTGAGGGCTGGGTCACTGATATTAAGGAGTGGGCAGAAGGTGAAAGTTATACTATTACTTCAATGGCTCAGTTCTGCAGAATAATGGGAGACATGCTTCTGCAAGTAATTATTGTTTTAAAATGAAATCATACATGCACTGTTTTTTTTGGTCATGTACTTATGCAATAAAAATGCATTTGCAAAATTTAGTATGTACTATACACTATACACACTGGAAATAATGTCAAAACAAAGTACCCTGAAAGTACCTGAATGGTGCACAGTCCAGAAGTTTGGACATTTCTTGCAGTTAGTGGATCCCATCTTGGCTACGTTGTCATTTTCTTTGGTACCCTGTTACATACTTCCTATACACGCTAATAAATATGAAATGATTGAGACTCGCCTGTCCTTCCCCTAGGAGCGTTTTTTTTTTTTTTTTTTTTATAAAGGAAAAAAAAGCAACAAGGGATAATCCTTATGACTTCACTATAGCGTTTCAGTTACTGCCATGAAAATGTGAAATGTATACACTTTTTTTTTTTTCTTCTTCTCAGCAAAAGCATCCCAAAAGAATGCCGATCTTGACACGGTGATCAATAGAATAGAGGTGCTGGTGGCCAGCATTAAAAGAATGTCCCAGCGCCTTTACAAAGACACCGATGGCAGCAAAGGTCGGGCCCAGATCCGGCGCAAAATCAGAGAGGAGAAGGCCATTCTTAGCTCTGTTGTTTGAAAAATACAACAGTATGGTTCCAGATACAGAAAGAATTGCCTTTGACATCATTCTCTCTGACGAGACAGTTTGGCCATGGCAACTTTCACATGGTGGTACACAAATCTGTTGCCAATTTTGTTTAATTCACAGTAGCAAAAAAATAATTATGCCTTATCCCAGATTATCTCAGAAATTCTTTGAAAAATAGTCATACTTACAATTGACTTATTTTCCACAACTGTATCCCAGACGCTGTAGATTTGAAAACCAAGAGGAAGGCGTTTGATGTTGTGATGGCTATAAGGAGACTTGAGGAGGAGAAAAAGATTGTTCTTTCTGAGATGGCAAAGCATTGGAAATCTCTCTCCACTCGTGCAGACACACTCAAGGAGATGTCATGCCAGCTTTCCAGTGAGGCATTGAAAAGTACACATTAATTAATGCATTAAAATACTATACTGTACTGAATTTTTTTTTTTCTGATAATGTTTTGTTTTACAAGGTGAGTTGTGGGATCTAAATGAAGAAGGGATCAAGGGTTTCCTCAGCTTAACTTTGAGAAAGAAGCAAGAAGTCATCAGAAGGATGAAGCATGCAAGAGACTGTTATGCTAAAGTTTTGACTGGAACAAGTATGGACATCCAGAATGATTGGGATGGATACGACAGTGACTCTGAATTGTCAGATGAGTTTGATGAGCTCTCAAGTGAGAAATGAGCATTAAGTCATTTTTGTTGCAGAGTTTCCTTTTTATTTTTTTATTTTGTTTATTTTTTTCTCCCACTCTAACAATGCAGCCCCTATTTCTGATACTATGGGGGGGTCAGAAATGTTGCTGTGGGGGGCCACCACGGTCAAATCAACATGGAGGAAACACTGTTTGTGTGTCAGATATGCTTGAATAATAGTATTCATCATATCTACATGTGACATTACAACAATAATGAATGTAATTAATTTAAGTAACTGTTTTTCCAATAGTAATCTTCTGTTTATGGTAGAACAAAACTATGTGCAGAAAAGTTTGCAGGAAGGTATAAATATGTGCATTGTAATAATAATAATAAACATAATTCCACTAATGTCATCTGTTGTGGCAAATCTGAGTTTTCCAACAGTTTTACATTGACACACAAACCCATTTTTTTTTTTTTCTCTGAAAGCATCCTTGACAGGACTTAATCAGCTGCTTCTCATGTGCAGTGAAAGTACAAAGAGGTTCAACAAATGCAAAAACTGGCCCAAAACTTGAAAATGTGACTTAATTATATACACAATAGTGGTTATTATATACACACAATTCAATTTTTCAGAATTTGGATGTTTAATAGGGAAGCCTGATTGAATTACTTCAAGATTTGCTTTAATAACTACTTAAAAATACAGCCTAATAGCTCGTTTGACTAATTTGCATTTGTTTTAACTTGTAATGTTTGAAAAACAAAAAATAAACCATACAAAGAGAAGCTTTTTTTTTTTCATACATGTTATTTAATTTTCTAATATTGTGGTTGATGAATATTAATAGCAGAGACTACAGGGGAAAAAAAAAAACATGAGCATATTTATGTGTGAGACTTTGATTTAAAATCGCAATGAATTATTCCATTTTTGGCACACTTCTTGCTCAGCCTTCTGCACACAGACACAAGGAAGTAGACAGACTGGCTAAACCGACCGTCTGCCAGCCGCCTCACGTCACAAAGGTCAGTTAATTCTCAGCACATAGAGACTGTTTCACCTAGATATCACACTATAGAGACTGTGTCTGTTCCCCGAACCAGAAAATACAAAAAACGTCCAAACTTAATAGTTAAGTAACAATTTAATTTAGGTTCAACAAATAAAAAAACAGATGCAATACGAATAAACAAATGATAAAGCTTGGCTTACTGAATATCAGATCCCTTTCTACGAAAACACTTTCTGTAAATAATATGATCACTGATCATAATATAGATGTGCTCTGTTTGACAGAAACCTGGCTAAAACCTGATGACTACATTATTTTAAATGAGTCCACCCCCCAAGATTACTGTTATAAACATGAGCCGGGTCTAAAAGGCAAAGGGGGAGGAGTTGCTTCAATTTATAACAATGTTTTCAGGATTTCTCTGAGAGCAGGCTTCGAGTATAACTCGTTTGAAGTAATGGTGCTTCATTTAACATTATCCAGAGAAACCAATGTTAATGATAAATCCCGTTATGTTTGTACTGGCTACTGTATACAGGCCACCAGGCCACCATACAGACTTTATTAAAGAGTTTGGTGATTTTACATCCGAGTTAGTTCTGGCTGCAGATAAAGTTTTAATAGTTGGTGATTTTAATATCCATGTTGATAATGAAAAAGATGCATTGGGATCAGCATTTATAGACATTCTGAACTCTATTGGGGTTAGACAACATGTTTCAGGACCTACTCATTGTCAAAATCATACTCTAGATTTAATACTGTCACATGGAATTGATGTTGATAGTGTTGAAATTATGCAGCCAAGTGATGATATCTCAGATCATTATTTAGTTCTGTACAGCACATTCGAACACTAAAGAGAGTAGCCCGGAAAATGGAGCGGAGCTGTAGGAAAACAAAACTAGATCCAATTTCTTTTCTTCTCTTTTAGAAGGAAACAAACAACCCCAGGTATTTATTCAATACAGTGACGAAAAATAAAGCATCAACAAGTGTTGGTTCAGTTGCTTTGACGCAATCTTTTTTGTCTAAAGTGCTATATAAATAAAGGTGACTTGACTTGGCAACTCACACATCTCATTTAACCATTTTACAAGCTGATGAAAGGGTCATGACATGGGTCAGAAGGTATCAGATGTCATAAATGTTGAACCAATCCATCAGCTCTGCGCCTATTGGTGTGTATATGGACAATACCTTTGGCTGGAAGGCCCATGTTGAAAGTGGGTGTAATCATTTAGAGCAAACACTCATGGTGAATCAGAAGGTTTTATATTATACAAGGCTGCATTACAGAGTATTTTAATATGAAGATTGTGGAGCAAGCATAAAGAATGGGGTCTGATCCATCTTTATTCTCCATACCAAGTATGAGTTCTTATCCTCTGGCAGAAGATATAGGTACCCCAATCTAAATGTAACATTTCTAAATTATAGCCCTATTTGGACCTACAGTACCTCTGCTTTTTAAGTTATCTTCCTGATGTATCCAAATTCCTTAGCATATCCAAAACCTCAGAACAACTTGATGATGTAACAGAAACTATGGACTCTCTCTTTTCTAGCACTTTAAATACAGTTGCTCCTTTACGCTTAAGGAAGATTAAGGAAAACAGTTTGACACCATGGTATAATGAGCATACTCGGACCCTAAAGAGAGCAGCCCGAAAAATGGAGCGCAGCTGGAGGAAAACAAAACTAGAGGTATTTCGTATTGCTTGGCGGGAAAGTAGCATATCCTACAGAAAAGCATTAAAAACTGCTAGATCGGATTACTTTTCTTCTCTTTTAGAAGAAAACAAACATAACCCCAGGTATTTATTCAATACAGTGGCTAAATTAACGAAAAATATAGCCTCAACAAGTATTGACATTTCCCAACACCACAACAGTAATGACTTTATGAACTACATTACTTCTAAAATCGATACTGTTAGAGATTAAATTGCAACCATTCAGCTGTCAGCTACAGTATCACATCAGACAGTGCACTATAGACCCCCTAAGGAACAGTTCCACTCATTCTCTACTATAGGAGAGGAAGAATTGTATAAACTTCTTAAATCATCTAAACCAACAACATGTATGTTAGACCCTATACCATCTAAGCTCCTAAAAGAGGTGCTTCCAGAAGTCATAGGTCCTCTTCTGACTATTATTAATTCCTCAGTGTCATTAGGATATGTCCCCAAAACCTTCAAACTGGCTGTTATTAAGCCTCTCATAAAAAAAAACACAACTTGACCCCAAAGAACTTGTTAATTATAGACCAATCTCGAATCTCCCTTTTCTGTCCAAGATACTAGAAAAGGTGGTATCCTCACAATTATATTCCTTCTTAGAGACAAATGGTATATGTGAGGATTTCCAGTCAGGATTTAGACCGTATCATGGTACTGAGACTGCTCTCCTTAGAGTTACAAATGATCTGCTCTTATCATCTGATCGTGGGTGTATCTCTCTATTAGTTCTATTGGATCTTAGTGCTGCGTTTGACACAATCAGTTCATAGCAGTGAATGAAGATGTATCATATCGATCACAAGTGCAGTATGGAGTACCTCAAGGCTCAGTACTAGGGTCGCTACTCTTCACGCTTTATAAGTTACCCTTGGGAGATATCATCAGGAAACATGGTGTTAGCTTTCAATGTTATGCTGATGATACTCAGCTCTATATTTCTTCACGGCCCGGTGAAACACACCGATTTGAAAATCTAATGGAATGCATAGTCGATATAAAAAATTGGATGACGAGTAATTTCTTACTGCTAAATTCAGGAAAAACAGAGGTGTTAATTATAGGGCCTAAAAACTCTGCTTGTAATAACCTAGAACACTGTCTAAGACTTGATGGTTGCTCTGTCAATTCTTCGTCATCAGTTAGTAACCTAGGTGTGCTGCTCGCAATCTTTCCTTAGAAAGCCACGCTTCTAGCATTTGTAAAACTGCATTTTTCCATCTCAAAAATATATCTAAATTACGGCCTATGCTCTCAATGTCAAATGCAGAAATGTTAATCCATGCATTTTTGACTTCAAGGTTAGACTATTGTAATGCTTTAGTGGGTGGTTGTTCTGCACGCTTAGTAAACAAACTACAGCTAGTCCAAAATGCAGCAGCAAGAGTTCTTACTAGAACCAGGAAGTATGACCATATTAGCCCGGTCCTGTCCATACTGCACTGGCTCCCTATCAAACATCGTATAGATTTTAAAATATTGCTTATTACTTATAAAGCCCTGAATGGTTTAGCACCTCAGTATTTGAATGAGCTCCTTTTACATTATACTCCTCTACGTCCGCTACGTTCTCAAAACTCAGGCAATTTGATAATACCTAGAATATCAAAATCAACTGCAGGCGGCAGATCCTTTTCTTATTTGGCGCCTAAACTCTGGAATAACCTACCTAACATTGTTCGGGAGGCAGACACACTCTTGCAGTTTAAATCTAGATTAAAGACCCATCTCTTTAACCTGGCATACACATAACATACTAATGCTTTTAAAATCCAAAACCGTTAAAGGATTTTTAGGCTGCATTAATTAGGTAAACCAGAACCGGAAACACTTCACATAACACCCTATGTACTTGCTACATCATTAGAAGAATGGCATCTACGGTCACCGTGGCCACCAGATCCAGTCTGTATCCAGATCAGAGGGTCACTGCAGTCGCCCGGATCCAGTTTGTATCCAGACCAGATGGTGGATCAGCACCTAGAAAGGACCTCTACTGCCCTGAAAGACAGCGGAGACCAGGACAACTAGAGCCACAGATACAGATCCCCTGTAAAGACCTTGTCTCAGAGGACCACCAGGACAAGACCACAGGAAACAGATGATTCTTCTGCACAATCTGACTTTGCTGCAGCCTGGAATTGAACTACTGGTTTCGTCTGGTCAGAGGAGAACTGGCCCCCCAACTGAGCCTGGTTTCTCCCAAGGTTTTTTTCTCCATTCTGTCACCGATGGAGTTTCGGTTCCTTGCCGCTGTCGCCTCTGGCTTGCTTAGTTGGGGTCACTTCATCTACAGCGATATCATTGACTTGATTGCAAATAAATGCACTATTTAAACTGAACAGAGATGACATTCCTGAATTCAATGATGAACTGCCTTAACTATCATTTTGCATTATTGAGACACTGTTTTCCAAATGAATGTTGTTCAGTGCTTTGACGCAATGTATATTGTTTAAAGCACTATATAAAAAATAAAGGTGAATTAAAACTTGATATAATGTTGTTTGAGGCCGGTTGTGCAATAACTTCATGATATAACGCAAATGGTTCTGTGTTGCTCGTCACTGTTTGTGAAACATGAGCAATAGATTGTTACTGTGTGATGTGCTTCAGCAGGGTTGCCAACTCTCATGCATCTGGCGTGACACTCACGCTTGGACTTAAGCGTAAGATTGATGCTGAAAGCATGAGTGTCACGCCAGATGCGTGAGAGTTGGCAACCCTGGCTTTAGTCTGACTACATATCACTTTGTTTATGTTGTTTTTTATTGTAAGTATAGATCAGCTGTATGATAAAACAATATGTCAAGTGTTATGTGTGAAGCATTTGAACTCAAGACAGATATCCCTCTGGGGACAATAAAGAAGGCTATCGCCCAAAGAGCATCATCTGCAAACCATGAAATGTAAAAATTTTAACGTTGTAGTAGGACAAAATTGTCAACAGGGCTATAGCCAGCACATCATTGGAAAGGTCTCAACATGGGGATTAACATATTTCAGTCTGAAGAGGATACATTACTCCTGCTTTGAAATATTGACCTCTGAACCTTGAACCCAGTCGTTCTTTGAAGGCTTGTCATTCAGCAGACGTAAGACCAGCAGTTATAGAAAGCTCTGGGCCTTTGCTGTCATGTAGATATGGTCACCACAGTTTAACCACTGTAAGCACTGTCAAATATGGTAGTAAGCTATTTTCACCTATTTAACGATTACATTTTTTAAATTTGATGACACCAGTGTGTTCACCATCCCCCAAAAAAACAGGGTGTATCCAAAATTGTACACTTTTGACTTCTAATTATGAGAAATATACCAATATACTTTAAACTACAACTCCCATAAGAGACGCGCCACATAAACTGTCTCAAAGCATGTGCGTTATTCCGGGATGGGTGGGGGGACATGTTCGACTCCTGTCGACGGAGCACACAATACATGAGACAAATACATGAAACCGTATTTTGTTATTATTGTTATCTGTATTGTTTAAATCTATCTTCAAATACTACGTTAGACAAAAACATCAATATAATGTATATTATGTTTTTTTTTTTTTTTACTTTTTTAATTCAAGAAATGTTTTACAATAGTGCAAACACACATTTCAATTTTGCTAATATTTTTTATTTTTTTATTTTTTTACGTCACTTCTGGAGTGTTGTTGCTGGTGACAAAACCAATGATTATATATATATATATATATATATATATATATATATGTACATTGAAGCGATACTGCCGTTAAAGACCAGCTGATCGCTGTCCGATTGTGTGAATGAATGCCCCCATTGCATTATGGAATATAGGCTTTGAATACGTCTAGGATCATATAGTAATATTCTGTATTACAGCATACTGTAATATTTCTCCGGTAATTAGACTAAAATAATATGCAAATAAAGAAATTAATACCATGATAACATCTAAATAAATATTGATAGGTGTAGCGTTATAGTTTTAAGAATATAAATAAACAACATATAGATTGAAATAATAACATTTAAAGTGTAAAAAAAATATATTGTCTTCTGCTTTTTACCCATCCGGGGGTAGACTTGCACACACACATTCAGTGTGTCAAAGTAAATGGAAAAGGCCACTAGTGCAGCAGCCTTTAGAAACTTTCCTGAATTAAAAACCATGCTTTCACATTTTTAGAGGCTTCTGGTCCCTCTTAAAATCTGGTCCTGGTAAGCCTGTTCATTTATCCACCCCTGCCTACCTCAGCTACCCTTTATACAGAAAATGTATGATTTAGCTGGTGGAATCAGCTGTCTCTTCATGGTGTCAGTTAATATGAATGAAAACATGTCCCACCTTCCTACAAATTTTGGTGCATCATATTGCAATATATCATTTGATGTGTTGAAGAATATTTCAGCTAAATGGCTAACCCACAAGGTGAATGCAAAGACATAAACAGAAATATAGTAACACTTTGATTTATTTGAACACAGCTTTTAACACGAATCAGTAATAAAGAAAAAAGAGCATGACAGCATGTTAGGGTGGAAACAATTGAAATTGTTTCTAGAGCAAAGTACTGAGCCATTTATCTAGAGCAAAGTACTGAAAAATGTATTTAATCTGGAATTACGAACTTGCTAGAAATTTCCCTGAGGAAATCTGACAAGCCCTAGATCACCAGGGGGTTGTCTCCACAGAGACAAAGGAACTTTTCCCTCCGCTTCAGATCGCGGACGTTCATTGGCTGTTAACGCGAAAAGAGACGGGGACCATCTCAAGCCATAAGAACGACCGAACAAGGTCCGCCCTCTCTCTTCCTCTCTTCTTACGCTGACTCCCTTCCCTCCTGCATTGACCAACGTTGCTTCCGCGCGGCCTAGCGCAAGCCCCCCTCAGCACAGGGGCTGAGAGAAAAAGCCATTGTAATGGCTCCTTTGGAAGCTTTCGTTTTTGTTGTTTCTTTTCTTTTCTTTACTAAGTTTATTCAACTATTCGCCTCTCCACGCAAGGAAGACGAATTCTGGAACATTGTTTGTTGAACCTTTCAAATACCGCGCGAGGACAGAACAAAAGACCACGTGCTCCAGCGTGCGCCGGTCTCCAGCACGCGCACGCCGGTTTCAAAAGATCCAGCACGCCCCGATGTCCAGCTCACGCACATTGGACACTTTGCAAGTATCACTTTCTCTATGGAGATTTAAATGCTGCTTTAAATTGTTGATGTGATCTGATCGTTGTTGGCTTCCAAAAGTTACTGACTATGATTTCCATGCCTGAGCTCCTTATGTGACCTCATTCTATTTTCTCTCTCTCTCTCTCTCTCTCTCTCTCTCTCTCTCTCTCTTTTATTTGGATTCCGTTATGTCTTGTATAAAGCTAACTGTTTGTATTGTCGTACGCATATTTACTCTGTGTGATTTGTAGTTTGATGTATTACTAGTTTAATTATTAAAAACCCATATACTGACGATTGGCTTGGACTCCACCCCACTTACATTACGAGTCACTGAGATGTCTGATCTATAGCTACAAGCTCTAAATTTAGAAACTAAATTTATCATAAGGATAGGATAATGTTTTCATGGCCAGAGAATATTTTTCCTTGAATTATAAGGCGTGATAACTTTATTGAAAATTGATAGGTCAACAGTGGTTTGCTGGACAAACCGCTGTTTGATTTGCAGTAATTTACAGTAAGAGCTATCACAACAATTGATATGAAGAATGGAATATTGACATATTAATGAGTAAATTACAATGCCCTGTGATTATTTATTGGTATAGGCAATTGAGCTATTTTTCATAATCAATCAAATTTAATGTAACTGTCATCTGAGATATAAATTAATCATATTCCTGATTAATTATTCAAATTCCCTGTATATCATTTGAGTTAATTATTCTGTAAAACTCAATGTTGTAACATTTTAGTGGAGGAACGCGGGCATCTCAAACTTCGTTTTGTGAGCAATCAATCTGTGTATATGGTTTTTAATAATTTCTGCACGTGCGCTATGAAATTATGTAATGTTACTTGTGAGATAAGTCGCAAGACGCGAACTCACTCAACTGACTGAGGCAAAAGCTGGTCAGTCAGCGCGCTAGGTATTTGTAGAAACTTAACAGTATAGTCACTGTTATTTTTAATTAAAGTAAACTGCAGTATAATGTTAAAAGTATCCTGTTAAGAAAGACCAAAATCTTTTTACAGTGAGAACATTTTAATATGAATAATTAAAAGATAAAGAAATCTTTTAATAGTTGCAACATGTAAATCTGAACCTGAGCGATGTTCCTCTGATTCAGTTAAAAAGGCCTTGCTTATTAAATATCGTTATTGAATTTGTGGTAAACCACATGATATTCAAAAAAATAAACGATAAAAACTCCTGGTCTAAAATTGGCTTAGCTACCCGATTTTTTAACCTAAAACATTTAAATCATAAGTGCTATTTTGATAAATGTTTATTGGAGTCAACAGTTGGAAAATTCCTGTTTTTATTACAGTTGTGTTTTGGAAGTGAACGGATCCTTCCCTCAACCTATGTTAATATAGCACCTCAGAGATTAAAACCTTTGGTTTGTTAATTGTGATTTTTGATGCAGAAAATCAGACTGACAAAGATCAGATAATTTGTAAGTAATATTGAAATTGTAATTTCTCTATCTAAACACCAGAGGGAACGTGTGGGTTAGAAATTTCAGGGTATGCCCTGCTTTCTGATTCCAGCTTGCATGAGTGCAAAGCTGCCATCCTGTGGCCGTTTCAGATAATGCGCTCTGATTGCTAATTTATAATCCCCTGTGATGTATTTGAATTAGATGTTTAAATTCTCAATAATTATTTGCATTTACAGCTTTGCTCGTGCGAATATTATTACAGGGAAACAAAAGAATGTTCCCTGCCTTTGACTGTTTACATTTACTTTGAGTTTGGTTCAAACATGATTTGAATTAAAATTTAATTGTTTAATAGTGGAAATCTAGATGTTTCAGGTCAACCACTGATTGACCCACTTAGAAGGTAAGCCATCTAGTGGCAGTCTCCTGTTAAATCGACTAACAGACCTCTGTCTTTTCCATTCTGTTTTGAATTGCATGTCCACTTTTACCCTTTTTGATTAATCTCACCCTGTTTGATTAATTTCATAATTATTAATGATAACTTACAAGCTATCATGGGTTATTATAGGATATTATTCAGATTTTCCTTTTAATTCTTACATGCTTATTTTAAATTTTGATTTTAAACCAGTTTTGAATTGTTAATTTGAATTAAGTTTTCTGCTCAGCAGGTTAAAGACAGAGAAGCAGTACTTCCCCCCCTTGTGGTGAAAACCAGCTACTCCTTCTCCCTTGTTTCATTCCTGTCTTTTAATTTGATGTTTATTATTTTTCTTCTCTCTTTTGACTTAGGTCATTTTGATAATTACCATTATTATCATAATTCCTTTGTTTTGTTTTATTATTATTATGTAAAGCTGTTACCTTTCCTCTCTACATATATATTTACTCAATTGATGTTAAACAAACCAAACCTTAATTAACTTTAAGTTTCCTTTGTTCATCCTTTGTGTATTTGATTGTAGAACTCCCTCGGTGATTGGACAGTCATCTCAGGTTTCCAGTGAGCAAGGCTGCCCGACCGGTTTTACCGATACTGGCTGCGAGTGAAACTCGGTTCCTCTTGTCTCAAGAGACATCAGCAATTTTGGCACTCCAAAGGTTGTGCTAAAAGTCACAAGCCGTTCGAGACGGCGCCACGCCAGAGTAACAGAGGACCGGGGACACTGCGGTTGAGTGTTTGGGGAGCATCGGAGAGGTTGACCAAGCCACTGGTTCCCACCTGAATGACTTCAATTCAACCAGGTGAACCAAAAGTGATAAAACCTAACCACTTATTATAAGCCACAGAATATTAGATATTCCCCCGGATATATTTTAAGTGTTTGACCCTTTTGCTTCTTTAAGCCACACCATATCTCTAGGTTTCCTACCCAGATAGCCCACTTCCTTGTTGGCCCTATCTTAAAACCTAGCAGTAGGCTTCGGCCTCCTCATTCACACTAACACATTGTGTTTCTATTGTTTTCATCTCATTTCAAGTGTTGTGTTTCACTTTGATCTTTTTCTACCCTCTGTTCTGTTGTGATTTGTTTCTTTCATTTCACATAGAGACAGTAACCTGGGAGCCACCAACGAAGTTAAATAGTAGAGCGACCACCAGCAGCCGGTGTCATCACACGACCCGCTAGGCTACTGCCTGTCAAATCTCCATTTCAGGTCCTTCGTTGACCCAAGTTAATTGGCTACTTAACTGTCTGACTGTTTGCATCAGTCAGCCCCAAAATTCTCATAAACGGCACAGCCCGTATGAATATAGCTCGTTAAACGTAGAACGAACTTGCATTGGTCTTTTTGTGTGTGTGTGCTGTGCTTCTCTCACCGACAGAGAACCAGGATGTTCCAGGCATCCAGTCCAGCAGTCCACGGGGGCCACCTCTCGACATGGTTGAAAGCAGTGATGACCCCCTTCCTGCCCAAGGACGCCAGTAACCTGCAGCACCCAGAGCAACTAGACACCGAGCTAGATGAACTGATGGCACGCGATCCAAACCAAAGCGACTACTACAGAGAACTCGCCAGGATCTTCGGAAGCCTAGTTCACATTCTAGTCGCCCAGGCATGGCTCAGTGAACGGAGCAACATCGCGGAGGAGGCCTGGAAGGACCAGGCCCCAACCCAGAGTCATCTTGATCAGCTCCTCCTCGAGACCCAGAACCAGCGCGAGAAAGAGGACCACACAGATCCAGTGCTACAGAAAGGAGTTGAAAGACTTCACAATGCCCTGCAAGATCTTCGCCTCGACACAGGTCAAAAAGAACAGCTGGAGAGAGAAGCCAGAAAAGAACTCAAAAAAAAAAAAAAAACTCCAGCAAGGTGGCGCTCTCCTAAAAAGAGCAGAGACTGAACTGAAAGAAAGAGACTATAAAACCTGGGCCTGCAAAACACACTTGCAAGCGGCCCGAGCTAAATTCAACAAGCTTACTCTGCAGAGAGATGAGCTCCAAGATGAACTTGACACTGTTCACACCGAACTGAGACAATCTCACAGATTACAGAGTGGCTGGATCGGAGAAATGCACACCACAAAATTTCTCCCGGGCCGCCACTCCAACCCTTTCAGCCAAGAACCCAGAGCTGGAAAAGGGGGTGTAAGCCCACTTCTAAGGAAATCACCAGCCAGCTTACAAGAACATCTGTCAACAACGGAGGGGACAGAACCCTTCCAGAGAACGCATGTCACTAAACCCTGCACTGCTCACAGAGAACTTCACAAGCTAGCCAGAAGCATCTCTACATTCAATCCAGATCCTGCAGGAGGACATGACGTTCATGCTTCTTTACAAGCCATTGACTTTCATTTGCAAACTGTCGCCAACGTGACAGATGTGAACACATTGTACCTGTTAAAAATCACGTCCAGCCGTGATGTGCATTGCTTTCTGGATCGTCAACCAGAGACTGTCAAAGCGTACTACCAGCAACTGCTACAGACTTTGATTCTTGAATTCTCTGATCCAAACTCAGACCATGGGCTCCTTATTGCTATGGGCCTCAAACAGGGCCGACTTGAAAACCCACAGACTTTCTGTAGTCAGCTACGAAACACCTACTTCGGAGCATGCAACGAACCAGGTATGGAACAGGATTTCAACTTAAAAACTCTGTTCCTCCTAAACCTACATGCCAGTTGGAGTTTTCATCTCAGAGTCCCAGCGTGTCCCCGTAACAGGACTACACAAGAGTTACGGAACCTAGCCCACAAAGCTTGCACCAAGCAAAAGACTATTTGTGAAAAGACTGTAAAAAACCCCAAAGTCTCTGTCTCTGAGCACTGCTTGGAGTTAACCCTAGATGGCGCCCTACAACACCACAGTCACAGATATTTTTACAGAGAGTCAATACCGTTCCAAGCCTGCAGAGGGCAACACAGTGCAGCCACGTCTGAGACAGCAGAGATCCTGAGGGTGCTGAAAGATCTTCTTCACATGAAAACTCGCAAGGAAGATGAGCCAAGCACCCAGAACACTGCCCGTCATCTACAGACCACAGAGCTAACTGTTACAGCACAAAGTGACAACAACACCCAAGCTCCACAGTCAACAGCTTCACACCCTGAACGAGACAGCACAGGTCCTCACACCAGGTACCACAAACACAAGGTACCAGAAAATGCTGTTTTGACTACCTGCCTTCGCAGCGAGCTACACAAGACCTGTCCTCACCACCCACCGATCGTCACACCTGCCCTGATGCCAACATTCCTGGGCAGCCTTGTCAAAAAGGGGGTGGGCCGAAAAGGAGTCAACAGGAAAGACCTGATCGACACAGGATCAAACCTGACGGTGATCTCATCTCACCTTTTCAAAAGACTCCAATTTGAAGCTAAGAGACAAGATCGAACCCTTACACCTCAAACTTATGAACTGAATGTACAGGTGTACAAACAGGATGACATCCAGTTTGAACAGGGTGTTTCCATTCACCTGACAATCGTTCCGATGAGTCTAATACATCCCATGTATGTCCCACCAATGAACACTCATACATTGCTCATCAACAAAGACCTGCTAGAACACTTTGACCCTTTTCTGAACTTCAAACAGCTAAAAGACTTTGCTCAAGTGCGAGAACCTTTTTCTCTCCAGCTACACAGGTTGCTAGAGCCAGACTGTCAGGTCGCAGAGGTCACGGGAACTCCCACAGAGCCAGACGGTCAGGTCACAGAGGTCACGGGAACCCCAGCAGCCAGCCATGAGTACAACGCCCTAACGACCGGCCCAAGTTCAAGCCTCTGTACCTTAGTCAACAAACAGGGTACGGTGGTTCCAGCTTACACCAAAGGGGTCGCTGTTTGGCTCAACCTTCAATGTGGTCAAACCTTACACCACACGCTGGGTTTCTTCCAATCCTCACCTGAATGTGTGGAACTCGGACTCTCACTTGCAAACAACAAGCATGTCAAACACCAACACCTGTTCCAGCAATGTGATAACATCACAAAAACACACAATGTGATCGTGTACTGGAAGAAGGTAAAAGGACACTCGAAGTTACCAAGTCTAGACGAGGACTTTAAAGATCACACTGACACCCTTGCCAAAACTGGCACACTAAACAACATTCTGTGGTCACTCCCAACCCACCCACCCACATTCGAGGTTGAAGTGATTACACACAGCATAAGAACTTTACTAGCTAAACTGCCTACCTCAGAATCGCTTACGCTGGCTCCGTTGTCTACACAGACCAACATAGCGGACATGCAGGCTTCTGAAACCTCGATAATGACTTTGCTTTACCACCTCTCAGACCCCTCCATCCACCCTGGCAACCAGTCTACAGTCACTGACAACCAAAGCCCCAGACCACTGCATGATACACAAACAATGCTGCGTGCACAGAACAATATTGTGGGTTGTGCACCGTCTGACATCACAATGCCAGGGCTTGTAATGCCACGGAGCAAAAGGGGGATAATGCCAATATATTTCCATGACGCAGCATGTGCTGCACCACGCAGCACCAGAGCCACTGACAAAACACTGAAGCAAGCGTCATGCCAGCAGCAAGATGTGGCAAAACATGGGCGAGGGCGAGCTAAACCCAGTCGCCGCCCACGAAGCAAAGAGACTGTCCTGTCCAACCAAAGACAGGCCTTGTTTGTTTCTTTCTCCCCTTTCTCTCTCTCTCTCCCTATTATCTGTACCAGGATGCTGCTGTGGTTTGCCGTGCCGTGCTGTCAGCCAAAGAGAGGACAGCTGCCACCGAGAAAACCGCTGAGACTCCTGACTACCGATGACAGGGCACACTACCCCAGCACTGTAACCGAATACAGCTGTACAAGGTTCCGATGGAGAGAGGACTCCCTCACTCACACTGAGGCCGATGTAAAACACATGTTCAGCCAACATGAGAAAGTGACTGTTACACAAATGGAGTTAAGTGGACACCACCACCGCTCCAAACAGTTCCCGGGAGCTTTGCTTAGAGCCGCTGCTGCCGCCAGAATGTTTAACATTGTTATGTCCAGTGTCAATGCAGTGAACCAGACCGTAAACTCCTTGAAACCACTGTTTACTGTCTTCCAGAAGGACTTTACCCAGACTCAGCTGTTTACAGCGTTAACAACAGACATGCTGTGGGAGGTTAGCTCCTCCAATGACAGCCTAACCACGAGTAAAACCCCACCGTACATGATACCCTTAAGCCTTGTGTTAACTGTGCCGTCTTACGCCATCACCATGCCAGCTGACCTGCAACAAATACACCTGGCCAACTCTCTGGATAGCGCCTTCCTACGGCACATCAACCCCAAACAGAGAGAAGTGAACGTGCTCCTGAACCAACCCATCAACGAGTCAAGCCAAGTCTACAGACCTAAAGACATTGTCAGTGTCAGGATGTGGAAAAGCAACACCCACACCAAAACACACATTCCAAATGTGGTGGCCTACCACGACAGCGACACACAGCTGTACCTGGCCCCAAACATGCACATGTGTGCTTTGTCCAAAGACATTCATTATCTCTGCCTTAGCAAACCCTTCCTCAGACACAACTCTGAAGGAATCTGCGAGCAACCCTGGGTCAGCGATACGTGCTGCCCTGCCGAAGCCTCGTACACAAGTCACAGAAACGCAAGCAGAGATTGTGGGTAACAGATGGCTCGCCAACACTCCTGTGCGCTCAGCTACGCTGACCTACAACCAGCATGACACCGCCACCCATGCCAACCTGCTTGACCAAGTACTGAAAGGTACCACCCAACACATTGACATTACTCCTGTCGACACAGCCCTCCAAGCACTGTCTCGACAGCCCATTCTGAACCAGTCATCTGCGGTCCGAGCCTGGACTGCTGCCGACACTGCACAGTGCATCTCCACCGTCATTGGTCCCGCCCTGACTCTTGGCGTGACCTTCATCCTATACAGGATACTCAACGAGATGCAAACCTCTACAGCCAAACTCACGACAACTGTGGCTGGAGGTCTCAGATGGAATCCCCGGAAAAGGGACGCCAAGTCAAAGACAACACCGAACCTCATCAAGCTGAATCCTCAGCTTCAGGAACCACCTGCCATCATGACCCACCTGCTACATGACCATCACGATTCACTTGTCATCTGCCCATCCTGATGATTGCCGTCCGATGATGTCCACACAGGGACTTCATCTGACGTAAAGGGGGAGGTGTAACAGATATGCAGATCATCGATTCATGGGTTAAATTCAGGCATAAAAAAATGAAACCCATTTTGCACTAATTGCCTGGCCTGGCGCCAGCCTGGCTGGACTTAAATTAATTTACGATACCCGTGCAAGCCTCAAAGGAGACACTAAACCAACCACATTCCAACATACACAAAGGAAACCTTTCGTAAAGTTCCTTACTTTTGTAAGTCCTTATTCAAATGTATTTTTAATGTTTGTGTATTGCATAAAAATGGTTAATCCTGGGTAAATGGTTAAAGTGCTGACTTATAAGTGGAAATGTTCTCCTCAGCCTAACTCTTTCTCAAATAGTCATGTGTATGTAACCCCCACTTTTGCAGGTCGTAAAACTTTACGACCACCCTGGACAACAGGAGAGGAGAGAAGCCAAATCACTGGTGTCTTTTCCCCAATGCATTCTATGGAATGTATTCATTAACTTTCTGTTTTTATGTTTTATACATGTATTACGTATTCCCTTTTTGGTACATTAGATGTTTCCCATATAAATTGGGACTATCTGCAGTGTTATCATGTGTTAATCAAATCTTTAAATGTGTGTAATTCTGCATTTGAATGTAACTTCATGTTTTGATCATCTATATATATTATGTTTAGTATCTGTGTAATCGTCATGTTGTGACAGACCCATTTATCTAGAGGAAAGTACTGAAAAATATATGTAATCTGGAATTACGAACTTGCTAGAAATTTCCCTGAGGAAATCTGACAAGCCCTAGATCACCAGGGGGTTGTCTCCACAGAGACAAAGGAACTTTTCCCTCCGCTTCAGATCGCGGACGTTCATTGGCTGTTAACGCGAAAAGAGGCGGGGACCATCTCAAGCCATTAGAACGACCGAACAAGGTCCGCCCTCTCTCTTCCTCTCTTCTTACGCTGACTCCCTTCCCTCCTGCATCGACCAACGTTGCTTCCGCGCGGCTCATAGCACAAGCCCCCCTCAGCAAAGGGGCTGAGAGAAAAAGCCATTGTAATGGCTCCTTTGGAAGCTTTCGTTTTTGTTGTTTCTTTTCTTTTCATTACTAAGTTTATTCAACTATTCGCCTCTCCACGCAAGGAAGACGAATTCTGGAACATTGTTTGTTGAACCTTTCAAATACCGCGCGAGGACAGAACAAAAGACCACGTGCTCCAGCGTGCGCCGGTCTCCAGCACGCGCACGCCGGTTTCAAAAGATCCAGCGCGCCCCGATGTCCAGCTCACGCACATTGGACACTTTGCAAGTATCACTTTCTCTATGGAGATTTAAATGCTGCTTTAAATTGTTGCTGTGATCTGATCGTTGTTGGCTTCCAAAAGTTACTGACTATGATTTCCATACCTGAGCTCCTTATGTGACCTCATTCTATTTTCTCTCTCTCTCTCTCTCTCTCTCTCTTATTTGGATTCCGTTATTTCTTGTATAAAGCTTACTGTTTGTATTGTCGTACGCATATTTACTCTGTGTGATTTGTAGTTTGATGTATTACTAGTTTAATTATTAAAAACCCATATACTGACGATTGGCTTGGACTCCACCCCACTTACATTACGAGTCACTGAGATGTCTGATCTATAGCTACAAGCTCTAAATTTAGAAACTAAATTTATCATAAGGATAGGATAATGTTTTCATGGCCAGAGAATATTTTTCGTTGAATTATAAGGCATGATAACTTTATTGAAAATTGATAGGTCAACAGTGGTTTGCTGGACAAACCGCTGTTTGATTTGCAGTAATTTACAGTAAGAGCTATCACAACAATTGATATGAAGAATGGAATATTGACATATTAATGAGTAAATTACAATGCCCTGTGATTATTTATTGGTATAGGCAATTGAGCTATTTTTCATAATCAATCAAATTTAATGTAACTGTCATCTGAGATATAAATTAATCATATTCCTGATAATTATTCAAATTCCCTATATATCATTTGAGTTAATTATTCTGTAAAACTCAATGTTGTTACACTACCTATCCCATAATTATTTTCGGCAGGACGAAGCGAGCGGTAGTGGAGTGGGGGAGGAGTATTATTTTCGATGTTTTTTAAAAACTGGCTTTTATATATATATTTCAGTGGTTTTCTAGTTAGGCATTTTGTTTTAGCGTTAAGCATTTTTCTTTTACATTTGTACGTGTAACTTATATCGTTCACGAGTCAAGAACCGGTTGCATCGGTTCTCGGATGACCAGTAACGTTAGTTCTTTCTGACAGTTTGTGATGCAGCAGACTATGATAGGCCCAGAATGGGTCTCCTCAGTCTACTGCGGGGCGTGTTAATGTTCAAAACCCCAACAAAACGAGACCAAAAGAGATGACTTAACCCGCAGATTTTCTTCAGTGTAACTTGGTGTTTTATTCACACGTGCACCGATAAAACAACAGTCCAGCAGTGTAGATATTGACCAGTGCTCAGTCCAAACCAATATGTATAAAAACAAAATAACAAAATAACGGTATAATAAATATACACAAATTTTCCACTTGTATCTACCAATATACGAAGGGGTTTTTCTTAGCTCACGGCACCTCAACAGCACGTCTGCTCGACTTGGTTAACAACCCCCATCTGAAGTCTAGCGCAAAGATTTAAAGACCAGACTCCGCCCATTTTCAGGCACGACCCTTAATAGGTAAGTTCCACCAGTATTATTTAATCATCCACTTTAAGATTTATACAAAACTTCACTTGGTAATGTATTAACACAAATCATCACTCATTTGCAACCACAATACAAAACCACCATATATTAGTTGTCACCAATCTGTTTCTATTTACAGATCGAAATACTTGGGTACCCCACCACACAAACAGACATGGTTTCACCGGATCCTAGGCTGCCGCGCTGGCGCGTCGTCAACCGATGACGTCAAAAGCGATCGCCTTCCAAAACCTCTAGTTCGCCAGCACGGCATCTAGTAACCCGGCTATGGGAACATGTAACGCAGACGATTAAACAAAACATAAAACAATAGACAAAGTTTATGTGTGATTTATATGGATGGCATGATAACTGAGGGAGAGAAAGGAGGGTGGATGACTGACCGAGTGCCACCAAGCAAGCGTGTGCACCCGCTATGCCGATAGCAGCACAAACTGAACAGGAGGGGTGAGTAATGATTGTATATGTGTGTGCGTGTTCATATAATACGTGCCAGTGCTGCCGCTTACAGCGTTGAAGAAGGTCACTTCTTCACATCACCTCCCCCATCTTCAAGCCGCGCACTGTCCGGGAACCTGGACAGGTAGTCGGCCACAAGGTTCTTTCTCCCGGGGCAATGACGGATTTGGAATCTGAACGGCTGGAGAGCCAAGTACCATCGAGTCACTCTTGCGTTGTGGTCTTTCATAGAGTGTATCCAGGTTAGTGCCCGATGGTCAGTCTCCAGGTCAAACTCCCGCCCCAGGAGGTAATATCGTAGAGCTTCGAGGGCCCACTTTATTGCAAGGCATTCCTTTTCGATTGTTGAGTACCTGGTCTCCCTGGGCAATAGTTTCCTGCTCAAAAACACCACAGGCTTCTCTGCCCCCAGAGTCCCTTGGGCCAGCACTGCTCCAATCCCTTTGTCCGAGGCATCCACCTGTACCAGGAACCGGCGGTTAAAGTCCGGACTCTGCAGCACTGGTGCGGAGCACATCTTCCCTCTTAGGGAATTGAATGCTTTTTCGCAGGCCTCTGTCCATTTCACCGGGTTCTTCCCCCCTTTTTGTAGTAAGTCTGTCAGTGGTACTGCGATTGAGGCAAAATCCGGGATGAACCGGCGGTACCAGCCCACAAGACCCAGGAAGGACCGGACTTCCTTCTTCGTCCTAGGTCTCGGACTTTCCCGGATTGCTTGTACTTTACATGCCTGTGGCCGTAATTCACCATTGCCCAATTGGTACCCCAGGTAGTTGGTTTCTCGCTTTGCCCACTCACATTTAGCCACGTTCAAGGACAGGCCCGCTGTATGGATTCTCTCCAAGGTCTGTCGTAGATGGCTTAGGTGGTCCTTCCAGTTATGACTGTAGATGACTACATCATCCAGGTAGGCTGCCGCCCACTCTTCACAGCCCCGGAGTACCTGGTCCATTAGTCGTTGGAAGGTGGCAGGTGCCCCATGCAGACCAAAGGGTAGAACGGTGAAATGGTATAATCCAACTGGTGTTCTAAAGGCAGTAAGAGGCTTGGAGTTTGGGTCGAGGGGCACCTGCCAGTATCCCTTACAAAGGTCCAATGTCGTAATGTACCGGGCCTGCCCTATTCGCTCCAACAGGTCATCAATCCTTGGCATAGGATAGGCATCGAACTTCGACTGGGAATTCAGCTTACGGAAGTCAACACAGACACGCAGTGATCCATCTTTTTTTGGTACCATGACTAATGGGCTGCTCCACTCACTAGGGGAAGGTTCAATGACACCCAACTCTTTCATAGTCTCTATTTCTGCCTTTAGCGAAGCTTGTAACCGTTCTGGGATTCTGTATGGTTGCTGTCTAAAGGGAGTTTGATTAGTGAGGTGTATGGTATGTTGGATGAGCTCAGTCCGTCCAGGCCTTGGCCGGAACAGTGATGGGAACTGATGGAGGAGATCTTGCAGTTCTACCCGTTGTGGCTCATCCAGGTGACCCAGCATCACCATTGCAGCATCTCTCTGCGGTTGCATATCTGGGCTAGGCTCGTCATCCTCTTCCTCTACGGTTCTCACCATCAATACCATATCTTTGGGGCTTACTGTTCCCTCCTTCCACTCCTTCAGCAGGTTGATGTGATAGGTCTGGTGGGTCTTCCTCTTTTCCGGGTGGTTAAGCTCATACGTCACCGGAC
Source organism: Carassius gibelio (assembly GCF_023724105.1). Lineage (NCBI taxonomy): Eukaryota > Metazoa > Chordata > Actinopteri > Cypriniformes > Cyprinidae > Carassius > Carassius gibelio. The sequence goes on from NC_068388.1 coordinate 16,603,407, forward strand.
CCATCTTCCTCACCACAGTATACGGCCCCTGCCACTTGGCGAGCAACTTGTTGCTTGAAGTTGGTAAGAGTAACAGTACCTTCTGTCCTGGCTGGAACTGGCGCAGTCTGGCTTGCTGGTCATACCACCTCTTCTGCCCTGCTTGAGCTTCCTGGAGGTTTTCTTTGGCTTGTTCCCTATAGGTCTCTAACCGGTCTCTCATCTCCAGGATGAACTTTACGATACCTCTCTCCTCTGTTTCGGCCTTTGGTTTGGTCCAGGTTTTCCTTAAGATGTCCAGAGGTCCTTGGACTTGCCAGCCGTAGAGAAGTTCAAAGGGTGAGAATCCTGTTGATGCCTGCGGTACCTCCCGGTAGGCAAACAGGAGAAATGGCAGCCACTTATCCCAATCGCGTCCTGTGTCTGCGACAAACTTCCGCAACATACCCTTCAGCGTCTGATTGAACCTCTCCACCAGTCCATCCGTCTGCGGATGGTAGGGGGTCGTTCGAATGGCTGTACTGCCCAGTTGCTGATGAAGCTGTTTCATCAATTGAGAGGTAAAATTTGTCCCCTGGTCAGTGAGGATCTCATCTGGGATGCCTACCCTAGAAAACAGCTGGATGAGAGCGTGAATGACCTTTGGTGTAGTAATGGTACGAAGTGGGAAAGCTTCTGGATATCTTGTGGCATAGTCACAGATGACAAGGATGTATCGGTGCCCTACACTGCTCTTTTCTAGCGGGCCCACAATGTCCATGGCGATGCGACGGAAAGGGGTGGAAATGACAGGTAATGGTTGCAATGGCGCTCTACCACGCTGACGTACAGCACTGGTCTTTTGACATATTGAGCATGTGGTACAATATGTGTGCACGTCAGTGTACATGGTTGGCCAGTAGAACCGTGAACTAATACGCATGTATGTCTTTTGTAGTGCTAAATGACCTGCCCATGGAATGGTGTGTGCTAGATACAACACAAGGGGTCGACAAGACAAGGGTACAACCACACGTAGAACATCAGCAGTTTGGGCATACAAAATACCATCGTTTATCACATACTGTTCCTCCATCTTAGATTCCTTTAACCCTTCAGCTTTTTCGAACAAGGCTTTTAACGTTTCATCCCCCCTTTGCAACTCAGCCAGGTTTTCTGGGATCTGCCATTCATGAGTCTCAAGCCCTTTCGTATCGGGTTTGAAGACTGGAGTACCCATATATTTACCTAGTCGCCTCTGACGACGTGTTTTTCTTGGGCCTTTGGTCCCGCCCTGCAACAGACTATTGTCTAAGTCTGGCAGAGGCTGCAGACCCGCCTTGGATTGAGCCCTTGTTATTACCGGAAAGGAACACACCGGCATGGTATTCCCCACCTCAGTGACCTGGTTTCCCCTCTCATTCACCAGTTCACTTAAAATTGGGAGATCTCTCCCCAGAATCATGTCGGCCGGTAAGGTGTCAATTACTGCCACTCTTAAAAGATACATCTGACCTTGCACACCCACCAACACCTCAGCCTTTGGATACGGCTTTACATCCCCGTGCACGCATTGTACCTTAGTGGTGGTATCATAGTCAATATTAACAACATGGCATGATTTAATTAGAGAGAGTGCACTACCAGTATCTAGCATTGCCTTTAAAGCATGTCCATTTACCGTAATGTCCAACAGCATGTTATTACCTTGCCCCAGCCCAACAGAGTCTACTTCCCCATCATTTTCTCTGGGCACATAGCAAAAGCCAGTCAGTTTGGCTTTACGTGCTGGACATACAGAAGCTTTGTGTCCTGGCTGTTGACATGCAAAGCAGATCAGTTTCGGTGTAGTAGCCAACTTAAGTTCATGGATAGCGTCTTGGGAACTATCTGTGTGTGCAAACCGTGCTTTACCTTTGACAGGTTGAGTGCGCGGGCCAGATCGATGGGCATTCTGGTACTGCTGGGCTAGCTTTGCAGCTGCTAATCCTGATTCTGGTTCATGCTCCTTTACCCAAGTACGGCTGTCGTATGGCAGTACACGAAGTAGCTGTTCCAGGATGATCAGCTCCCCAATCTCCTCTTTAGAATGCAGATCAGGACGCACCCATCTCTGGAAAAGATTCCGCAGACGATGGTATGTTTCGGTTGGTGACTCACCCTCTGGGATGTTCACTGCCCGAAACCGCTGACGATACGTCTCGGCTGAGATGTTGAACTTCTGCAGTAGGGCGTCCTTAAGGTGGTCATAGCCATCTGCGAGATTCTCATCCATTGCGAGGTATGCCTCAAGTGCTTGCCCAGTCAGTAAAGGTACGAGTCGACAGCTCCACTCTTCCCTTGGCCACTGCCACGTTCGGGCCAATCGCTCAAACCTCCTCAGATAACTTTCGATGTCGTCCCCTGGCTGCAAGACAGGCACCGGTGTCTCTGATCGATGTATGGGCCCTCTATGCTGTGTTAGTGACCTGGTTGGTGGTGTGGATATTCCTGAATGCCCCGGCGTTGGGAGATTCATATGTATGCTCCCCACGTCACTCGGAGTTGCTACGGTTGATCTCACAGTCTGCTGGATTGACTCACGAATGCCCTGCAGCTCCCGCACATATCTCTCCTCCCTCACTTGCTGCGCCTCAAGGAAATCTCTCATCAGGCTCGCCAGGCCCCCGCTGGGTACTGTGGATGGTCCACCGGTCGGTGCTAAGCCGGGTTTGCTCGACGCTTCAGGAGGATCTACCCATGACGCCTCCTCTCCTTCCGATGTCAAGCTGTCTCCGGTCTCTTCCCCTTTAACCACCCACTTTACTTGTGAGCGCAGACCAGGCCTCTTGCCTTTTGGTGCTTTCTTACGGGAAGCCATCCCACCGCTGCCACCAAATGTGATGCAGCAGACTATGATAGGCCCAGAATGGGTCTCCTCAGTCTACTGCGGGGCGTGTTAATGTTCAAAACCCCAACAAAACGAGACCAAAAGAGATGACTTAACCCGCAGATTTTCTTCAGTGTAACTTGGTGTTTTATTCACACGTGCACCGATAAAACAACAGTCCAGCAGTGTAGATATTGACCAGTGCTCAGTCCAAACCAATATGTATAAAAACAAAATAACAAAATAACGGTATAATAAATATACACAAATTTTCCACTTGTATCTACCAATATACGAAGGGGTTTTTCTTAGCTCACGGCACCTCAACAGCACGTCTGCTCGACTTGGTTAACAACCCCCATCTGAAGTCTAGCGCAAAGATTTAAAGACCAGACTCCGCCCATTTTCAGGCACGACCCTTAATAGGTAAGTTCCACCAGTATTATTTAATCATCCACTTTAAGATTTATACAAAACTTCACTTGGTAATGTATTAACACAAATCATCACTCATTTGCAACCACAATACAAAACCACCATATATTAGTTGTCACCAATCTGTTTCTATTTACAGATCGAAATACTTGGGTACCCCACCACACAAACAGACATGGTTTCACCGGATCCTAGGCTGCCGCGCTGGCGCGTCGTCAACCGATGACGTCAAAAGCGATCGCCTTCCAAAACCTCTAGTTCGCCAGCACGGCATCTAGTAACCCGGCTATGGGAACATGTAACGCAGACGATTAAACAAAACATAAAACAATAGACAAAGTTTATGTGTGATTTATATGGATGGCATGATAACTGAGGGAGAGAAAGGAGGGTGGATGACTGACCGAGTGCCACCAAGCAAGCGTGTGCACCCGCTATGCCGATAGCAGCACAAACTGAACAGGAGGGGTGAGTAATGATTGTATATGTGTGTGCGTGTTCATATAATACGTGCCAGTGCTGCCGCTTACAGCGTTGAAGAAGGTCACTTCTTCACACAGTTCGATTCAATAAACCAGTTGAAGAAAACAGTTCACCGATTCTTTCGCGCTCGACGCAATGGCGTCATTGGCGTTGGCTGTGTCCAAATTCAGGGTCTACATCCTTCGGAGGACTCATTTGAAGGATGTTACGTCACAGCGCCGCGTCGAAGGCTGTCCAAATTCGTAGGATCCTTCAAATGCGGCCCACAAATGCGTCCTCCTTTTCCCCAAATTGGAAGGATGGGTGTGATGGATCCTTTCGCGTCCTACCTATCCCATAATTCTTTTCGGCAGGACGAAGCGAGCGGTAGTGGAGTGGGGGAGGAGTATTATTTTCGATGTTTTTTAAAAACTGGCTTTTATATATATATTTCAGTGGTTTTCTAGTTAGGCATTTTGTTTTAGCGTTAAGCATTTTTCTTTTACATTTGTACGTGTAACTTATATGTAAAAAAAAAAGTTTACTTTCGTAAACTAGCTTCTTCCTTACTGCCTGTGTGAATCTCCCCTTACACACAGCTTATTTGTTAGTGATTGAAGCTGTTTTTAACGCTTCTAAGGACGAAAGAGCAGACAGAAGTGTTTATAAAGCTCCAGGGAGAGAACGATGAGCTCTTCACCCGCGTCTTGCTTAGCACTGTCACGGTTGCTAGGCGACAGGATATGAGCAACGGGTAAGGGAGGGAACTGAAAGAAAGGGTAGGCTGTCTAAATTCACAAACACTGACTTCCGGTTTTTGCGGTCGTCGGAGGACCCATCCTCCTTCAACCGGGTAGGAAGGATCCTAAGGAGGATGCAGACCCTGAATTTGGACACAGCGGTTGACTGCACCTGGGCTCATAACATTAACACAGAATCAGTTCAGAATCAATCACAAAAAGAATCAGTTCGGTTCAGACGCTCTGTGTGTCGGTTTGCTTCACGCTAAATCACACATGCGCAGTATCATCAGCTCCTCGGTTCACAAATCGGAAGCGTCTGACAGAAACCGTTCTTGACTCGTGAACGAGTCATTATCTGGCTCGGCTCGGTGTTCATCTTCAGTTCTCTCTTCACAGCAGTTCAGTCAGTCTACTGTTTGAGTCAATGAATTACTCCGGGATATTGGTTTGTTTTAACTCAGAGGGAGTGTCAGACACATTAAACAAGTTAACAGCTTAATTCATCTGTGGATTAATGCGTATTGGAGACGCGAACCGTTTAAAACGATTCAGTTCGATTTGGTGAACTGTTTCAAAAAGATCCGGTTACATTCGTTCGCGAACCAGATATCACAAACTGCTTTGTTTTTAAGTGTCTTACAACAGACACGGAAGAGAAGACAATGCTGAATAAAGTCGTAGTTTTTGCTATTTTTTGGACCAAAATATTTTCGATGCTTCAAAAAATTCTAAATGACCCTCTGATGGGTCTCTGAGGGTAAGTTATTAATGACAAAATTTTGCAAATTGGGCTAACTGACCCTAGTAACCGTGTTTTGTTTACAAGAAGTTACAGTCAAAGGAATTGTGATTGTCCTTTAGGTTAATCATTTGAAATAGTAAAAACAATATGTTCAAACTTTTGACTACTTTCTTTAATAGCTACATAACACAATACTTCTACTTTTACTTTCAGTACTTGAGTAGTAAATTTTAAAATAGACTACTTGCAATACTTAAGTACAAAAAATGTTGAATACTTTAGTACTTCTACTTAAGTGTGGTGCTTAAAGAGCACTCCAACTTCTACTCAAGTCACTTTTTTGATAGAGCACTTGTACCTTTACTCAAGTATGGGTCTCTAGTACTTTATACATGTCTGGTAACGTGGCTCCTCCTTCTTATCTAAAATCATCAGATGCGCAAACAGGATGGCTTTGCCGTTACAGCGAACTCGACAACTCATAGCAAGTATTCAACTCATATTGAATTGTAGATGAATGGGTGACGTTACACATGCTTGACACCTGGTGAGAACTGGCAGGCCGGCTCCCATGTCTCCTCACAGATTTTTCCACTGTAAGTATCAGTAAAAAATAATAATAATAACAACATTAGAACAGTGAAAAACAGAGGGGCCATTTTAACATAATAGTTTCACAGCATAAATAGTTTCAAAAAATTATTGTACGGCCTTGTATTTGTTTTTATACAAACCTATACATATATAATGCTTGATGCAATGTAACAGATAAACATCAGCCACTCCGATCTATGAAGTCATAGAAAGTTAACTAGCCAATAGCCTATATCAGTCAATAAAGATGATCTTGGCTGATACTGATTTTTGCCAGTATTTTGGTGAATGTCTACTTCCTACATATAATCACACAGGGGCTATTATGCATGGTACTGAAAAGAGCAAGTGGCTAAATCCTGTAGACAATATTTGACACTGCATTTAATCCATCCAATACCAACAGTGTAACAAACAGTGTAATTAATATACATGTGGGTCTCCAAAATTACTAAATTGTGCAATATTTCAAGCAATTTTTGTTTTTTCTTGATGACAGCTGAAAGCTCATGAAAACCAAAAATCATCAAATCACTATATTATAATAAAGAGGAATACAGAAATGTCGACCTTTTGAAAATAAATTTACAAATCTGACTTATCAAAAATTTTAATGCATACATTCTACTTGTTCTGGCTGCTTTTGCACAAATTACTGCATCAATGTGGTGTGGACGCCATCAGTGTATGGCATTGCTGAGGTGTTATGGAAGCCCATATTGCTTTGATAGTGACTTTGAGGTTGTCTTTAATGTTGGGTTTGGTTTATATCATTGTCCTCCCTATGGGGTTCAGGTGAGACGAGTTAAGCACAGCAATACCATGCTAAGCAAATCAGTTACTAGAAGTTTTGGCTCTGTGGCAGGGGCAGAGTCCTACTGGAAAAGGAAATCAGCATATACATAAAGCTCTTCAGTAAATGGAACCATGCTCTAAAATCTCCAGGTAGAAGGCTGCATTGACTCTGGACTTAAAATCTAGTGGACTTGACAATACCCTCAACGCTGCTTGTTGGTTGCAAAACTTTGGGACCCACCTGTACATTTACACAGGTGTGCTACAATATACATTCCGACCTTATGTTCCAACCTTTATCCACCACCTATGAGATGGTTAAAAGTGGAAACAGAAAGGATATGTATGAAGGCAATATAAACCAATATAAAGCAGTACTTACCATGCAGAGCAAGGTAACCATTTCACCCTTACTTCTGCTTGCCCCTGTAGAAAGACATAAACATATAATCAGGTTTTGAATTTCAGAATTTTTGAGGCAAGGCCACTTGGCTTTCATTTGAACTTAAATGGACTCAAATTACCACTTGCACTTGGTGATCTGTGAAATGCCAGATGAGCAACAGACAATGGAGAGATGATGAGACAGCCCAATGAAAACTATATTTCTTACCTCATTTATCCTTCTTCCTATTATGGTATTTGAAAACATTTTGCCTACTGCATTTCCGGCAACCTTAAATGACAAAAAATAAATATATTAATTAACCATGAGTGTCAAAAAACATAAAAAAAAAAAAAAACTTTCTTAACTAAGTTTCATAAAACCTGGGGAACAACATTAACCGTTGTAACCGTTCTCACACCAAGAACGATAACCATAAAAAATATATTGTTCTTGTTTATATGATAAAAAAACCGAAATGTAGACTTATTATCATATAGCCTAGCCTAAAGGTTATTGAAGCAGACTTGAGAACAGTGGTGGGGGAGCGGGGAGGGGATATGCTTCCTGGGCTGCCCACTGATGTGTGTGTGTGTATTCATCTCTACTCAAGTGTGTATTGCCAATTGCTTGACTCCTAGAGTGCGTGTTCAGTACTGAAAGGTTTGTATGCAAGGACAGACTTTTTTGCGTATCAGACTGGCCACTGAAAATTACTCACTATTAACTAATTGACTGCACTTAAATTCACTTGAATAATTCTGTATTTTAATGAATAATGATTACAAAAAAGGGGAAATTCATACATAGTGTGCTAAGACCATGAGATGGTCCTCACTACAGGACACAAGATCCAGGGGGAGTGTTTGGATCCAGATCCAACTCCTCCCTCCTTACATCTACCGAAACCTACCCGTTTCCACCCCCTGATTCCTAAACCCGCCCAGTTCCACCCCTAAACCTACCCATCTGCCAGAGCTCCACCCCTAAACCTATCAAACTCCATCCCCTAGATGTGGATCCAACCACGCCCCTTGGATCTTGTGTTCTGCAGTGAGGAGCTACTGAAGACCACAGTTCACTTACACTTTCTTTTTTTTGTTGGGGGGGTAGGGTATAAATCTGAAAGATAAAAGGTCTCATTTTCCTGGGCCTGAGACTGGGACTCAGCCAGGGCCAAGAACTGAGGCTGTGGCTCGGGCTGGACCTGATGCTGGGGCTTGGGCCGGGCCTGATGCTGGGGCTTGGGCTGAGCCTGATGCTGGGGCTTGGGCCGGGCCTGATGCTGGGGCTTGGGCTGGGCCTGATGCTGGGGCTCGGGTTGAGCCTGATGCTGGGGCTTGGGCTGGGCCTGATGCTGGGGCTCGGGCTGGGCCTGATGCTGGGGCTCGGGTTGAGTCTGATGCTGGGGCTTGGGTTGAGCCTGATGTTGGGGCTCGGGTTGAGCCTGATGCTGGGGCTCGGGTTGAGTCTGATGCTGGGGCTCGGGTTGAGCCTGATGCTGGGGCTCGGGCTGGGCCTGATGCTGGGGCTTGGGTTGAGCCTGATGCTGGGGCTCGGGTTGAGCCTGATGCTGGGGCTTGGGCTAGGCCTGATGCTGGGGCTCGGGCTGGGCCTGATGCTGGTGCTCGGGTTGAGTCTGATGCTGGGCTTGATGCTGGGGCTCGGGCTGGGCCTGATGCTGGGGCTCGGGCTCGGGCTGGGCCTGATGCTGGGGCTTGGGCTCGGGCTGGGCCTGATGCCGGGGCTCGGGTTGAGCCTGATGCTGGGGCTCGGGCTGGGCCTGATGCTGGGGCTCGGGTTGAGTCTGATGCTGGGGCTCGGGTTGAGCCTGATGCTGGGGCTTGGGCTGGGCCTGATGCTGGGGCTCGGGTTGAGCCTGATCCTGGGGCTCGGGTTGAGTCTGATGCTGGGGCTCTGGCAATGTCGTCGTGGAATTCCTTACAATATTGTATGTGTATGTTAATTTTTGATATTCCCCCATCATAAAAAAAAAAAAAAGTTTAAAACTGTCATGACCTACCTTCTTTGATCAATAAAAAATTGTAGGCCTTTCTCATGGTGGCCACAATTTTTAGGTTATCCTCAGTGGGTGTCAGATGGGTAACAACATCAGCCACCCACTTTCCAGAGGCCTTATCTTTCTTGGCAAAAAATAGATTTGGCACATAGCCCAATGCACTTAGTTTTTTCACCTGTAATAAATAAATGCAGACAGCAAACATTAGTTATTCCCAATGCATTATTTTCCACCCTATTGAAAACAACTGGCCTGATGCTGGGGCTTGGGCTGAGCCTGATGCTGGGGCTTGGGTTGAGCCTGATGCTGGGGCTTGGGCTGGGCCTGATGCTGGGGCTCGGGTTGAGCCTGATCCTGGGGCTCGGGTTGAGTCTGATGCTGGGGCTCTGGCAATGTCGTCGTGGAATTCCCTACAATTATTGTATGTGTATGCTAATTTTTGATATTCCCCCATCATAAAAAAAAAAAAAAAGTTTAAAACTGTCATGACCTACCTTCTTTGATCAATAAAAAATTGTAGGCCTTTCTCATGGTGGCCACAATTTTTAGGTTATCCTCAGTGGGTGTCAGATTGGTAACAACATCAGCCACCCACTTTCCAGAGGCCTTATCTTTCTTGGCGAAAAATAGAATTGGACATAGCCCAATGCACTTAGTTTTTTCACCTGTAATAAATAAATGCAGATAGCAAACATTAGTTATTCCCAATGCATTATTTTCCACCCTATTGAAAACAACTGCATTACATACATTAGTGCTATTGTTTCTAATATACAGGTACACAATTAACATTAACAACCTTAACAGCTTTTCCCCTTAGAAACAACATTACATGATGTTTTATTAACAAAGTTTTGGAGGAGCATTTCCAAATAATCAAACCTAATTAGACATGAGTGGAGCAAACTCTGCTAATCAATCCAATGAACGAGTTAAGAGGTGTATATATAACAACAAGCATACCTCTGTCCGTTGACAGTTTGACAGCATCCCTCCACCACCCCATCTCCTCACTTCTAGTCCTAAATACTTTTATAACAACGGGGGAAGTACTCTGGGTTCTAGCAAAAATCCCGAACTTGGAGCCCTCCCCCGGACACAACTTCAGAGAATAGAAATGTCATCAAAATATACAAACGGTAGCAAACATATGCTTAATTGTTTTGATAATGTGGGGGTCCTTGGAAATGTTTCTCCTATACAAAGGGTCCTTGGAACAAACAGTTTGTGAAACCCTGATTTATACAACCAATATTCACGTAATGCTGTGCTGGATGCTGTTGGTTTAGTACTTAGCAATCTGGGTTTCTAAAGGGAACACTAAAAGTCCTGACACCCTTCAATAATAATTATATTGATTGGACACACACAAAACGAAAATATGATAACAAAAATACATTTTGACTGGACTCCTTTTTTATGGCCACCTATCCACCAGATCCAAACACTCTCCCCCCAACCCCCCGGTCGGTCTACCTGTCTCTGCCCACTGCAAATGTAGATTGGGGGACAAACAGAAACACTCATTTGGGAATGCCACCAACGGACATAAAATAGCCAGCGGTCCTACTCCAGTAGGTATGGTTGAATCCTCTCCACTTTTAATGTGACATTACTATCTCCCCTGTAGTAATTAAAATGTTTTTTTAAGTTGTGGCTTTGAAATAGGACACCTGGAATATGGCCTCTCTTTTAACAACACATATGTTGCACACAGTATGGCTTACACGCATGTTATTTTGCCACATCATCATGCACTTTCTCTAAAATTAACGCAGTGAAGACACTATAAGGGTGAGATGCAATATTCACACGGTAGGGGTTGTAGTGCAAGGTAGGAGCATGTTATCTACTTACATAATCATGCAAGACTGTCTTTAATAGTGACTCTGGGTCTGAATTCTTTGAATTGCCTTTAGCAGAGACAGAGACTTCAATAACACGCATACTGAAGTACCTGTGTATTACTAAAGCAAAGTTATATTTACAATCTAGGCGGTTGTATATGTAAACAAATGTACATGAGCACCTGGTCAAAAAGAAAGTCTATTCCATGCGTGTCAAGCAAATTACAAATTAATTAAAATAATATGTTACACGAATGCAATCTATGGCAACCTCAAATTCATTCACTGACAGATTAAACTTATTTTTGTAAAACGAGGCCCTTGCCCTACCACACAATATTAATGAAAGTGAAACAAATTATATTGCTTAATGAAATATGAGCATTTCTACTTATTGCAATATGGGCAGAGTCCACCACTCTTCCAGCATTTCTATTTTTTAGGACCCTTTCCCCCCACTTCCTGTCCAGGGTCACTTTTTTGGCTGCTACTTTTTTTTTTAGGGAGATGGCTGCAAAACAAGAGCTGCAGGTTTTGAGGCTCACCTGTGTTGGTAAAAGTATACCAAAGCGAGACATCAGATCCACAGTCACAGAGAAAAAGTATATTCTAGTATATAGAATATTAAAACCACATATTTGAATATTACACGTAATGCTCTATTCCATTTTCCTTCACCTGGTTAAGTGCTTGGCAGGAGGGGCAAGGCTTGAACTTCCTTCGAGACATTTTGAAAACTACACACATACACACACACACATTTTGTAGAGTACACTTTAGACAGTGTCAACAAAAACAGCACAACTTATTTGCATAATTGATCATTTTTCATACGTGTCATTGTTATATATTTTCAAATTTACCTATTTTGGAAGCTACTTACTGTATATATATATATATATATATATATATATATATATATATATATATATATATATATATATATATGAATGAATCAGTCAATAGTTTATGGCAGCATTACTTATTACATTATTTAAACATATGAATTGTTTTATTTCATATTGAAAAATTGTGATGAGCCACAATGTAGTAGTTATGAATTAATTGTATTGTTAATTATGGATTTATTTTGGGTGTTTATTATGTAATTTTGTGTGGATTTTTAACAATTTGTCTGTAAAACAAACCAATCTGGCAACAACGTTCTTCATTCTTAACATTTAGAATGTTGGATAGTTGTAATACTGTAATAATGTAAAACTGAAAATCTTACATTCCCTTATGATTGTACCTTACATGATTATATGCGACAAAAAAATTACTTGAATTCAATTAGCTAACTTTGCTAGCCTGCACATTTGGTACAGAAAGCTTTTTTTTTTTTTTTTTTTATAGAATGTTTTCCATTATTTGTCGTCATAAGACATGGCCACCTTAAAAAATGTAAAGTTCCTAAACACAACTTCTTGTCCTGATTCAACAGTTTTGATGTGTAAACGTAAGAATAGTATCGATCTTTATTAATTAAGCCTTCTAACATTACTTACTGAGTGGAAAATCGCAATTGACCTTGGGATCGCCCATACGGTGACGTCATCGTTATTAATTTAGATGATTTAATAATAATAATAATAATAATAATAATAATAAAAATATTAATTGAACACAATCGTAGCATTTATATGTATTTATTAAAATCAACAAACCTCCGTTAAAAATACGTTATCCAGCATGCTATAGTTAAAGCAGTGTCCTACCTATGATAAGAAAACGCTTAAACTGCTTACTTGCACGTGCCTTGGAGCGTTGTTAAACTCACCTTTTAATGCTGTTTTACCTGCAGTCGAGCGTTGCTTTGGTCAAACTCACCTCTGAATGCCGTTTTCCATGCAGGTGAGCGTTGTTAAACTCACCTCTGAATGCCGTTTTCCCCGCAGGTGAGCGTTGTTAAACTCACCGCTGATGAACGCGCTAAACCTTTGCGGACGCTTTGATATCAGATTGCGAGGCTTTTTAAACATCAAAAAACCAGTTGGAGGGCCAGACAAAAATGATCTGGGGGCCGCCATTTGACTCACCTTGGCATAGATCATATTTTGTAACCTATTCCTTTTAATTTTTTGTAGTCTCGACCCATAGGAGGCAGACAACGGTGTGCTGATCCAAGACGTCAAATTTTAACGCTGTTTAGTTCTATAGAAGTCTATCGGACTACCCCCCACGTTGAAAAAAGACGTCAAAGGTATACCCAGTGTGTCAAAAAAGTGACGCCAGATCCCTTGACCATGCGTCAGAGATTTGACGAGTAGGGAGTGAGACTGTGTTGTGCCAGCACCAATACCTCCCCATGAACAACATGCTCCTCTGCTTGTGCCTCAATAAACTGTGTTAACTGTTCTTTCATCCTCCTGTCCTGGTTTACTGTAACAATCAACTGTAACCAGAAGGTCTTAGAAATCTGCAAATTATTTTAAGAATTATATATACGGCCATGGTGGTCTATAAACAGTAGCCAATGCAAGAGATACATTAGATTTATTTAGCATATCTGACAGTGTAACATTAAGCAGAAGTATTTCGAATGAGTTAAACCCGTATTCTGTTTTCTAGGAAAAATTGAGAATATCACTATGTATTGTTGCAACAGCTCCGCCACGACCAGACTGACGGGGCTCATGCTTATAACAGTAGTTTGGTGGAGTAGACTCATTTAGACCAAAATAATCATTTGGTTTTAGTCAGGTTTCAGTCAAGCTGAGTACATCAAAACTATTATCTGTGATCATTTAATTTACAATAACTGCTTTGGGTGTGAGTGATCTAATATTTATGAGCCCAAACTTTAAAAATTGTTATAGTTTTTTGAGTATAAAATTATAACAGTGTGGTATCTTCAAGTGCAGGGTGTCATTTTTTTTCAGAACATTATTGGCTTTCAGGGAATTACAGTTATTGTACATTATTGTGTGTGGTGTTTTAGTAAGTTTAATTTAATTAGACAAAAAAAAAAAAGTGAAGACATTTTACTGTTTTTTTATTTTAACAAATCAGAAAACTTATGAACGAAAGAATCTAATGCCTCAATAATGAAAAAGGAACTACAATACAAGTCTTTTTGGGACACTAGATTGCACAGTTTACACTGTAGCAGAAATGACTCGAACCAGACAAATTAGGCCAGTCGATCAGGGCTGTGTTTGAAACACGAGCCGAATTCCTCAGGAAGTCATAAATCAGTTATAGTGCCCTAAGTCCCAACTTTTTCACAGAACAGCTTTCAACATTAACACCACTAGAACAATTATTGACAATTTCAATTTGGAGAAGATATTGTCCAATTTGTTGTTTGTATTTGATAGGCAACGCCGGACATCACGCGTAAACCCATGAGAGTACTACACAAGATCCATTGACTTCCCCCAGCAGAACCAAACTGAAATTCCTAAGTGGGGGGTTTGAACCTCTGGTGTCCACATAAATCTTTGTCAAAAGATAATGACACAGAAACAGTGTTTTCTACATATATATGGACCAAGATGAACTCAAAAAGACTTATAAATGAATATCAGTCCATCGCTTCACTCCATATTCATTTATGTGTAACCCACACATTTGACTATCATGTAATAATCACTTATTGTGTATGTCTTTTAATAACTATTGGATAGCTTAATGATACATATTCATGCTTAGTGTGTACAAGTTCAAATCTGTTAGCTTGAAACTGTCATGACCATCAGTTATTTGTCAAATGTATCATATTCTTGTTATAGGAATCATGTCCAAAATTAGACCCTGCAAGAGCGGGAATATTCGGACCACATGCTTGGTAAGATAACATATGATTTATGATACACCCGAGCCAAGACAATATCTGATTGGTCAAGACAACATTTGAGGTGTGGCCAACAGGCCAGTTTAAATACTTAGGACACCCTAAAATCTAGCTTTTAGTCTTTAGCTATGCTTCTGCTATTAGTCATGTTTGCTTTTAGTTTTAGCTCTGCTTTTGCTATCAGTCATGCCTGCTTTTAGCTTTAAGCTTTTAGCTTTAAGCTTTTAGCTTTGCTTCTTAGGTTTAGCTTTTAGCCATGCTGTTTGTCATCACTGTTCTTTGAGCGCGGTTCCAGCGTGCTTCAGCCTGCACGCCTGCTGCTACTTAGCCATGATGAGAAGAAACACCACCTAGTCTCGTCAAACTTTATTTATTTTATTTTCCGTTTGAGAGTTTCATGTTCTGGGTTAAGTTTTGTAACGCCGTCTGAACTCGACTGCCCGTTCAACTTCCACCAGCGCACACAACTCTGCACCTTCAGCCAACGCCCCACCACGGGCTTCCCAAGATGTCACTTCAACGACTACTGAACTTCCAGCCAATCAGCGACAACTTTACACAGGCAATGTACCTTCAGACATTTTTGCTGGTGTATCTAATATAATTTTAACCTCATTGAGGAACTCAATGCGAGGGTTAATTAAGTGATTGATGGCTGTTCATATCTATGCAATTTAACATATTGCTGTAAACTTGGGATTCCATATTTCCATTCTCTTAAACTCATCTTTCCCTAACTTTCGATCTTCCTGCAACTTGTGTGAATGTGTGCGTGCGTGCGTTTATGTGTTAGATTAGTTTATATATATGTCTTAGATTTATCTAATAAAGCCTTATTCATATTGAAAAGAGAAGTACTTGTGTTTTGTTCTTACAAGTTAATGTCTTAAACTGCCGATCTTGTTACTGTGCTAATTGATAGTGTTTTCACTATAGTTTGGATATTAATATTCAGTGCAGATTTGATGTTAAACGGCTCGTTCAGTGAATCGCAGGGCGTATTCAGCTGTGAAACAGTGATTCTTGTCAAATTCCCTTTAAAATCTTAAATGATTCCCTTTGAGCTAAATTGACCTGTTTCCCTTACAACACTCAGGAGCCATTTGTTTTACCCCAGTTCAACCAGGCGTTTTTGGATCCTTCAATCCAGTCATTTTAATGTGGTGCTCTCTGAAGCAGTTTCCGTCTAACTGCAAGCATAGTCCCACATCATATTCCTGGCACTTCCATGGGGTGTTCCTTTTGCATCGTATGCAACTCTGTGAAAGTTCTTGAGTGTCACTCACAGGAACAGGCAGATGATCGCATCCCTCTCTCGGGCTGCCATCCATAGGAACACCTGTGAGCTGAGCATACATATGCACAAAAACACACACACACATACATGCACGTACACACATACACACCTTTACAAAAACATGCAGATATACGCATGCTTGCATATATGAACTCATGTACACACACATACATATACATCTTGTGTGCATACACAAACAAGAATGTGGTGAGAAATTTGGAGAGGAGTAGGCATGGGCCGATTACTGGTTTCAAGGTATACCTTGATTTGAAAATGTCACGGTTTCAAAACCACAAATATTTTCCATCATACCGTTCCTGCGGTATGCTGTTTTCCATGTCTACTCAATGACTGAAAGGGTAGGAATCCCTCAGGCTAAGTGCAGTTTTGAGAGTAACTCTGACCCCACCTCCTCCTGTTGGTGCGAGCAAGCGGTCATTAACATGTGTGTATGATGGACGAACTTAAGATCTGGGTTCACTTCCCATTCAGCGTTCCTTTCCGTCTAGCACAGAGCCACGTCTGCACAGCTTTCAAAAGTACACTCAACCACAGATAAGTGCGGACAGATGAGCTCACATGCGCAGTCCCACGGGGTGCGCGGCTGTGAGCGAGCCTTCTTGATGATGAAAATAACGCAATGTTGACAATGCACGGACAGCCCAAATTATACTTTGGCCTTTACGCGATCGACAACCGGCAGTTTTTTTTTTTTTTTTTTGCCTTATTGCAACTCTCTGTTCTGGACTTGCACAATGTAATTTATGTGATAATGTGAAGTCTGTTAATGCCCGGCCAGAGACGCTGAAGTAAAATCCTCAATATTGATTTGGGGGTTTATATGAATGTATTCTGAGGGAAGCTGTCTTCTGAAAAGTTTACGTGGTATAATTTCACAAAGCTTGTCAGAACATACAGTTTTTGCTTCTAATTGGGTAATTATTCAGTCAAATTATGTGTATGATCCCATTTGGCTTTAAATACCTTGGTATCCAGATTAGAGACCGATTTGAAGATTTGTTTGATTATAATTTTGTCCCTTTGTTAGATCAGATACGGATGGACTTTCAGCGGTGGTCATTGTTGCTTCTTTCCCTTATGGCCAGGGTCAATTCGGTTAAGATGAATATCCTCCCTAAATTGTCCTATCTCTTCCAGTGCATACCTATCTTTCTTCCTCAGTCTTTTTTTCAAAAATTAGACAAGTTAATCACTGAGTTTATATGGAACAGGAAGGTCCCTCGTTTGCGAAAGGAGCTGTTGCAGAGACCTAAGACCCTTGGGGGCTTGGCCCTTCCCAACTTGAGGTTTTATTACTGGCTTCCATCCTTAGAGTAATTCAGCTTTGGATTTCTCTGGAGGGGGCACCAGTTCACGCTCCTCTTGGCTTCTCTCCCTCCCCTTTTTGCAACAATATTTTAGTTAAATCCATTATTAAAATTTGGAAGCAATTTCGACGCCATTTTGGTTTACAGACCTTCTCTTTCCTAGCACCTTTATCAGCTAACCCTGTTTTTCATCCTTCCTTAATTGATGGGGCTTTTTCTTTGTGGTCTGATTATGGCATCAAGACATTTAGGGACTTGTATATTGCTGGTACATTTGCATCCTTCCAGCAACTCTCAGAGAAATTCCATTTGCCTAAGCAACATTTTTTTAGATATCTTCAAGTTCGTAGCAGTGTTAATTTTGTTGACTAAATATTTTCGTCATTATTTTCGTCACGAATATATTTTTGCGGACGAAAACGAAACGAAAACTAAAAAAGAAGGCACTGATGGAGACTAAAACTATGACAAAATTGATTGACATTATCGTCAACGAATAAAGGACGAGACGAAAATAGACTGTGACGAAAATCAAATCAGCAGACGGGAGAGATGCGAGGAATGAACAAAAGAACCGGCAAAACGGAACAGGCGAGACTGCATGAGAGAAGAGAACCAATCCGAGCCTGACTTATTGAGACGTGAAGCGAAGGTTTTCAGTTTTTAAATGAGCTCCCGGGAAGTCTGCATTCGAAGAGGTGATGTCTAAAAGAGTGACAAAATGTCCACAGCTCACTTCATGTTTGACGACGAACAAAACAAAACAAAGTGTAAAGCACGCGGAGCGCTCATTCGTGGCAAGAACACAACCAATTTGAAAAGACATTTACAGAAGAGCCACCTGGACATTTTCTCAAATGTAATTTCACAACGATGTTCTTTTGTTTATTGAGCTAAGCAAAATTGGAAGACTGCAGTGCGTAGATGTTGTAGCATTAAATATTACGAACTGAAAAGTACTGTAAAATAGCCCCTTCTTCAAGTTAGATGAGAGCACAATACTAATACGCAATATTATGATACATACATTTGATTAATACTAATGTTTAGTATATTTTATAATGTTCTACTTGTTGACAATATCACAAATATTTCTATATTAGTCATGTGAAATGTGAATGTTCACATCCTATCATTATACATACTAATCTAGCAATATTTTAGTATTTAAAACATACAATATTGCTAGACAAATGAATACCTTATAAAATCTTGTTACTTTTTTTATCCACCCAACTTATTAAATATTTACTTTAAATGTATGCACTTATTGTTCAGCTCAGCTGTAAGCTTTAAGGTCCTGGACCTAACTTTATTTTTCTTTTATTGATGGTCAGTTGGCAGCTAGTTATTGTTTACATTATCATGACAGTGTTTGTTGCTGCATAAAAGCTTTTGAATCGAAATAGAGATACAGTTGTGTTGAAATAAAGTTGAATTTGTGTTTTATATATTTTGGTTAAGTTTGTTTCCTATACCAGCTGTAAAAAATTGTCTAGTAAATCTGTTATTGATTTTAGTCTTATTTTAGTCGGCTAAAATACCAAGCAATTTTAGTCGACTAAAATACCAAGCAATTTTAGTCGACTAAAATAGACTAAAATTAAAACAAATCAGATGACTAAAACTTGACTAAAACTAAAAAGAAATATAGTCAAAAGACTAAGACTAAAACTAAATTAAAATTTTGTGTCAAAATTAACACTGGTTCATAGTTTCATTCGCAATCTTAGCCCCAATTTCCCAAATCTCCCAGTGGCCTCTCTAATCGATTCCTTTTTAACCCCATTGCCTACCCTTAAGGGTGCGATTTCACGTTTATACAATCTCATCTATTCTTTGCAGCTTACCCCGCAGCATAAAATTAAAACCCAATGGGAGGAGGATCTAGGGGAGGGAATCTCGGAGGAGCTGTGGGTTGCCAATTTGCATCGGGTTCACTCCTCATCTATTTGTGCTAGACATGGTCTGATCCAGTGCAAGATTCTACATCGTACCCATTTCACTCGAGTGAGGCTTTCCAAAATCTATAATGATGTCGATCCCACGTGCATTAGATGTCATCAGGCTCCAGCTACCCATGTCCATATGTTTTGGTCTTGTCCTTCACTATTTAATTTTTGGACGCAGATATTTGATTCTATTTCTGTTTGTACAGGGGTTCAATTTGATCCAACAGCATGTACGGCTTTGTTTGGAGTTTTACCTCCTACTTTGCAACTTCCTAAATATAAAGCTGACTTTGTAGCCTTTGTCTCCCTTTTGGCTAGACGTTTGATTTTATTAAGGTGGAAGTCTCCTGCACCGCCTTCTCATTTGTCTTGGATCAGGGACATACTTCAGTTTGTGAAGTTGGAGAAAGTTAGGTGCTCGATACATGGTTCTCTTGCAAAGTTTAATAAAACTTGGGGTCCATTTTTTGCACATGTTGAGGGATTGACTTTTACGGCTATTCCAGAGTAGTCACCCTGATTGTCTATTAATTGTGAGTTTCTTCTTGTGTGAATTTGTAGAATGCTGTGATGTTTTTATTAATCTATGTGTAAGTGAACATATTGGACTTTTATTTAGTGGATGGTGACCATTTTGTGTTTTTGGTTTGTTCTGTTTATTTGTTGTTGGGTTTTTTTTTTTTTTATAAAGAAAATTATACCATTTAAACTATTACTATTATTCCTTATATTTTATTTATTTTTATTTTATTTTATTTTTTCTTGTCAGTTGTACTTGACACTGTCTTGACACCCGATTTGTTACCTGTTGATTTTGTTATGTCACTTGAAAATCAATAAACAAATGTTTAAAAAAAAAAAATTATGTGTATGATTATTAGGGATGTCCAGATCCGATCATGTGATTGGAAATTGGGCCCGATCGCGTGGTTATATATATTCTCATTATTTTTTAACACATCTTTAGTTATGCAGTGGCACAGAGTTAGACCCTTTTGACTCCACACAGAAACAGCAATGCGTGCGGCATGACATCACTTTGTTTTCAAGAGCTGGTGTGAATAAATATAGATTCAAACTCAAAGAGACAGGATAGTCTGTGCATGACTTGATATTTCATTCAGACCCAGAATACAGCGAGATGAACATCACGGAGCGTTAAACTCTCATGCAGTGTGTCTTTCATTCATACTAAAAGCCGGAGCCTGCTCTCGTGCTGATAGTCATATCAGGAAACTCCTAATATGGACAAAAGCGTCCAGCTATTGCTGTGATTTTCACAGGAAAACATAAACTTATGCAAACAAGAATAAATATATGATCACGACAATAAATTGTTTTTCAAGTCATCTCCAGCAGGTGATAAATAAAGTATATGAACAATGCAGTGCTAATTAACATAGCATTATGTTATAAGAAACTATTCTGCCTTATTATGTGATAAACAGTGTTTGTAATATATAAACAAATCATTATTATTTGTTATTGTCCAGCATTTATAGATTTCTAAGCCAATTAAAAAGCCAATTAAAAGCTAGAAAATAAGAGAAAAATTAAAGTTGCCTATACTACCAGTGAGAAGTTTTTGAACAGTATAAGCTTGTTAATGTGTTTTTTTTAAGAAGTCTCTTCTGTTCACCAAGCCTGCATTTATTTGATCCAAAGTACAGCAAAACAGTACAATTTCGAAATATTTTTACTAGCCTATTTAAAATAGCTGTTTTATATTTGAATATATTTCAAAATGTAATTTATTGAACATCCTTGATGTGTTTTTTTACTCTTCTTTATTCTTATTTTTATGTATTATAGAAGTATCGGATCGGGACTCGGTATCGGCAGATACTCAAAATCAAATGACTCGGACTCGAGGGCAAAAAAAACCTGATCTGGACATCCCTCATGATTATTATTATATAACTAAATATAATGAAATTTAAATAAATTAATTATGTGTATATGAATTATATAACTAAAATTAAATAACTGTAATTAAAGATTTAGGTTAAATAAAGATGTCAGTCTTTTTTTTTTCTTTTAAGAAAAAAAAAAACACAAAAAAACGAATTCTACTGTTTCTAATGTTCTGTATATTGCTCAAAAACAAAATATATTGTGTCCAGTGGGAAAGTGTTTATTTTTTTAGCCAGTCATTTAAAAATAACACATTCACATGCATGCACGTACACACACGCAACCCATTCTTACTCCCAGGGCATCAAAAACCGAAGCATGGTCAAGCAGCTCTACCGTCAACCTTCATTGCTTTCAGTGGGAAACTTTTGGTGTCAGTATTTCGACGCGAGGGCATGAGATGTTTATCGCTATGAAATCACTTTCAGGAAGTCTCATTCAGCACACATCGCGATACTTGCCACCAGTTTACAAGTGGCACAGGTTGGGTGAGTAATCGTAAATATGCTTTTAATGCCTGTTATAAAATGTATTCTGCTTCTTTATTAATCAGATTAGCGCCATATGTTTAATCGCTGTATTATATCAATCATCCGAGGCTGTCTTTGAGTTTCATTGTGTTTAACTAAATGAACACAGCTGCTAACTAGTGTGATTAAACCTCATCTGTCACATGACGTTCCATAGACCTTCAATCCATTTTATATTAATTTCAGGTTCAAAGATGTAAGTTGTTTTTGTAGTAAAATCATGGTAATCCCAACACTCACAATATAGTAACAAATTAAATTTGAAGTTAAAAAACAGTAAACGGCACATTTACCATGTTTTTACCACAATAACTATAGTTTTACTATGGTATATTAATGGTACAATAATCACCAAACTATGTTTGTATCACTGTAATGTTAGCGTTTTTACATGCTTTTATATGACCGATATCACAGTAATCATATACTGTACCATGCTTTTAGTACCTTTAAATGTAAATCCAAAATACTTAAATAAAAAATAAATATTTTTTTTCCCCATCTTGCAGATCATTCATATCAGTTGAAATCTTAAATATTTTGCTCACAGATCATTATTAACATTCTGTATATAATTATATTTTATTTTCTCTCCCCTTTTTAATAATTTTATTTTTATCTTTAGCTGAAAAGACGTAAAAGAAGCAGTCAGCACAGTTGTGTTTCTGGAAAGGTATTCCTTCAGAAATGGAGAAGACAGAAAGTGTCAGGGTAATGCACTGTGACTTTGTTTTATGTTTGTTTCCCGTGTCTAGTGTCAGCACATGGCCTTGTTAGTTATTTTCTCGGCTATGTGTTCCTTTAGCCCCTCCTCCTTGTTTCCTCTTTACCACACCCTCTTGTTACCCTAGTTGGTCTAATTGTGCTCACTTGTCCCTCATGTATTTTCCTCCCTATTAAAAAAAAAAAAAAAAAAAAAATATTTCCTCCCTATTTATAGTGCACCTTACCCTTTTGTGTTTGCTGGTCTGTGGTCATTCTTACCCCCTGTGTCGCTGAATATGTGTCCATGTCTCCCTGTCTGGTTGGTCTTGTGCCCTTGTTTTGTCTAGTCCTTGTAATTCCATGTTCTTGCCTTTTTGCTTTTATTTGTAATATTTTAGTTTTTCTAGCCTTGAGTCTTGGTTTTGTTTGATTCTTCTGAGTTGGTTAAATTTAGTAATTTCTTACTTTTGTTGCTTAACCTTATATTGGTTTGAATTTCCTTGTCTTGAGTTTTGTCCTGTCTAGTCTTGTTCCTGAACTGTCCCCATGTGTCCTCCCTGGTTCTACCAGCCTGGCATCTGGTCTGTCTCCAGAATCAGTGGTCAACAAGTTTCTGCACTCTGCTTTATGGTGCCCTGTGTGGCCTTCTCTATCAGCCTGGTCTTGTTGCTCAAGTATTCGGCCAGTTGTTTCCTGAAGCCTTCCCTAGCTGTTTTGGTTTATTGTATCCCTGTTGTGGTATTTATTGTGCACTTCACTACCTCTTGTATCAGTCTGTCTTGTCAATAAAACCTTGTTATCTCTCACTGCAATTGGGTCCTCCTTCCCAGATCCCTGAGATTACGGACCAGCCATATTCAGGACTTATTTTGTCGTCTAGTGAATTTTTGCCTTGATTTTATTAGTGTCTTGTCAATTTCAGATACCCCTGTGATTGACAAGACACTAATAAAATCAAGGCAAAAATTCACTAGACGACAAAATAAGTCCTGAATATGGCTGGTCCGTAATCTCAGGGATCTGGGAAGGAGGACCCAATTGCAGTGAGAGATAACAAGGTTTTATCTGACCAAATTTGCTGCAGCTATCCCTGATCTAGTCAAGTTCATACCAAATTCTCCTGAACTATTGTCATTTTTAAATCCGTCAAGTCTGTTTCAGACTCCACTGAGGTTGCTACAGTCATCCTTGCTTCAAGTCCGTTCAAATCATTCATGATAGAGTTAAAGTTATCAAAAACAATCCAGCCCCAGAGCTCACGGAGAGCAGTTCATCAACACCAAGGGCTATAAAGAGTCTGTTCCTGCAGCACTGGAGGGCAGTTTGTCAGCCCCCGAGCCTGTTCATGAGTCAGTTCTTGAGTTTCTTCCTGTGGCCCAGGAGGGTATTTCAATAGCCCCCAAGGGTTGTCCTCATTCAATTTTGAAACCTGGTCTAGAGGTGTCTAGTTCGGTGGCCTTGTCAGAACCTCAAATCACAGTCACGCCACGCCCATGATTCTAGTTAAACTCTTAAGTTAATATTAACTTCATTCGGGTGCTCATGTCGCTAACAAGGATTCAACTTAATCTACTAGAGTCAATTATTACAGAGTAAAACAGAATAAAATAAAATGTAACAATGTATTTATTGTCCAACTTACCTGAAAACCGCTTAGGCCTATACATAATCTACAATATACAGATTAGAAACATGCAAAAAATATATCTATCTATCTATCTATCTATCTATCTACTGTATATATATAGTTATTTTATCACACTTTCCGATGTACTGGAGGACAATATAGTGTGATACAATAATAAAACAGGTTCATTTGTATTTTCATGCACTTTTTTAATACAATGAAACCTTTGAAACCTTTTTTGATAGGAAACTAGTTCTGTTAACATAAAATAAAAATGTTCAATGGCAATGACTAGATGTAACAGTGGTATTTTTTAAATTCATTTTTATATTTCCATTGGTTAAATGGGTTGAAAGGTTAAAGTAGTGTCAGGGTTTTGCACTGTGACTTTGTTTTATGTTTGTTTCCTGTGTCTAGTGTCAGCACATGGCCTTGTTAGTTATTTTCTCTGCCGTGTGCTCATTTAGCCCTCCTCCTTGTTTACTTTTTACCACACCCTCTTGTTACCCTAGTTGGTCTAATTGTGCTCACCTGTCCCTCAAGTATTTTCCTCCCCATTTATAGTGCACCTTACCCTTTTGTGTTTGCTGGTCCGTTGTCATTCTCACCCCCTCTGTCTCTGTATGTGGCTGAATATGTGTCCGTGTCTCCCTGTCTGGTTGGTCTTGTACCCTTGTTTTGTCTAGTCCTTGTAATTCCATGTTCTTGCCTTTTTGCTTTTATTTGTAATATTTTAGATTTTCTAGCCTTGAGTCTTGGTTTTGTTTGATTATTCTGAGTTGGTTAAATTAGTAATTTCTTACTTTGTTACTTAACCTTATATTGGTTTGTTTTTCCTTGTCTTGAGTTTTATTTGTGTTTTTGTGGAGCTTTGTCCTGTATAGTCTTGTGTTCGAGTTCCTGACCCGTCCCCATGTGTCCTGCCCTGGTTCTACCAGCCAGTGGTGGACGAAGTACACAAATCAAGTACTTGAGTAAAAGTACAGATACATATAATAAAATATTACTCCAGTAAAAGTACTCCTTTTTCAATCCTCGATTCTTTATGTACTTAAGTAAAAAAGTACTGAAAGATAGAGGTTTTCCATTTTATATAGCCTACTTAATTTAATTTTATATTAGCACATATCTTTTTATAATCCTACTGCTCAAAATATCTGGGATTTTTTCCAAAATAACCACTATGTGAAGTCAAGATATATTTTTGTTGTTGATATGGACTACGTTGGTGAGAGTGATGTTAACTGTGAAGCTTACACTGCGATGTACATGAGAGAAAACAGAGATGACCATCTGATTTTCACCAGTAAGAACAAAGTATTTTAAAGTTTGTTTTTTTACAGAACATCAAAGTTACAGTACAGACCAAAAGTTTGGACACACCTTCTCATTCAAAGAGTTTTCTTTATTTTCATGACTATGAAAATTGCAGAGTCACACTGAAGGCATCAAGGGCTATTTGACCAAGAAGGAGAGTGATGGGGTGCTGCGCCAGATGACCTGGCCTCCACAGTCACTGGACCTGAACCCAATCGAGATGGTTTAGGGGTGAGCTGGACGGCAGACAGAAGGCAAAAGGGGCCAACAAGTGCTAAGCATCTCTCGGGGAACTCCTTCAAGACTGTTGGAAGACCATTTCAGGTGACTACCTCTTGAAGCTCATCAAGAGAATGCCAAGAGTGTGCAAAGCAGTAATCAAAGCAAAAGGGGGCTACTTTAAAGAACCTAGAATATGACATATTTTCAGTTGTTTCACACTTTTTTGTTATGTATATAATTCCATATATAATTCCAAATGTGTTAATTCATAGTTTTGATGCCTTCAGTGTGAATCTACAATTTTCAAAATCATGAAAATAAAGAAAACTCTTTGAATGAGAAGGTGTGTCCAAACTTTTGGTCTGTACTGTATAT
Organism: Carassius gibelio; assembly: GCF_023724105.1. NCBI lineage: Eukaryota > Metazoa > Chordata > Actinopteri > Cypriniformes > Cyprinidae > Carassius > Carassius gibelio. Next base: position 16,629,320 of record NC_068388.1, read on the forward strand.
GACATGATAATAAGGCCTGAAGTTAGGAAGAACATTTTAAGGAAAATATAATTATATTTTCATAATGATTTTTTCCTTCTAAAACCTTGTCTGTGGTTTAAAAACACCACTGGCTAAACAGGATGCATCTCTTCCCATCTTTGATAATTACTGTAGTTACCATGTTCTGAACATCAAATCCTTTCTTTTCTACCCAGACGTAATCTATATATAGGTGGTTGAATAAAAATATTTGGACATTATTTATAAACATTACCTCAACTTAGTACCAACAAGCTTGTCAGCTAGACAGTTAGCATCTGCTAACGTCTTGGTTACGAATGTAACCCTCGTTCCCTGAAGGAGGGAACGGAGACGTTACGAATGGGGATCTCGCCCGAGAGCCCAATCACCTTCGAGTGGTACAAAACGAGCCAATGGTACACAAAGTATCTTGGTCTGCGGAATTTGCATCGCGAGCTCCGCCCCACAGAGCGGGTATATAAGGAGCAACGCGAGCAACTCGCATTCAAATCTTCGCTGAGGAACCGAGCCAATGACCCGGCCGTTCAGCAGAACAGCGATGTGGCAAGGGGACGTAACGTCTCCGTTCCCTCCTTCAGGAAACGAGGGTTACATACGTAACCAAGACGTTCCCTTTCAGTCGGTCACCTTCGACGTTACGAATGGGGTCCCTTACAAAACGCCACATGGCTGTCTTCCAGCGACCCGTGTGAATGATAGCACCCTGTCGTGAGGCCAGCACGAGTGAGGGCCTATAGCTCGCACAGAATACACTGGGTAGCATATTCCAGCTGGACATATGCTAGCAGGCTGCCTGCCCGTGGGAGGACTTACAGAAGGCAGGTATCTACCAAGGTGGTGATACATAAGAACTCTGAGGTAGCCAGCCCGCAGGGTGGAAGTTTCAACGACAGAGCTGACAAGGGGCTTGCCAAGGGAAAGACACATGCTGCGGAGAGACTTACTGTGGACATACACACGTGGGATTACCCAGAAAGGGGAATCACTACACATGGAGGCACCTAGTCCCACACATGGCTGACCAAAGGGCATGTACGCAAGTGTTTGACATCAACAGTGCTGGAGGAACCCAGGGTTCTGACTGAGGAACTCACCTGAGGGGAATAGCACACACATCCAGTCCGCGGAGTGGAATGGCGCAGCAAGCGGATTGACACCGAGCAGGTCCTTACTGGCCCGAAGGGGCGAGTACCCGGGAGGACACGGGCTCTACACGGAGATTATAAAATCTTGCGAATGTGTTAGGTGTCGCCCAGCCCGCAGCTCTACAGATGTCTGCTAGCGAGGCGCCATGCGCCAGCGCCCAGGAGGAAGCTACGCTCCTAGTTATGTGAACTCTCACCCCTAGGGGGCATGGCAGCTCTCGAGCCTGATAAGCCAGGACAATAGCATCCACTATCCAGTGGGATAAACAGGTCTACCTGAGCGTCTCCGAAGTGTTCCCAAATCAGCTGAACTGACTGGGGGTGGAGTCTCCATTCCCCGGGGCGAGACTGCTGTGGTGAGAGCTCGTCGGCTGCACTATTGAGCCTGCCCGGAATGTGAATGGCACGAAGCGACCTCAGATGCTTGTGACTCCACAGGAGGAGATGGCGAGCGAGTTGCGACATGCGGCGGGAGCGTAGACCACCCTGATGGTTGATGTACGCTACGGTCGCAGTGTTGTCCGTACGGACCAGAACGTGCTTGTCCTTCAGCAGGGCCCTGAAGCGGTGCAGAGCAAGACGTACTGCTAGCAACTCGAGGCAATTGACACGCCACTGAAGTCGGGGTCCTGTCCAGGAGCCTGACGCAGCATGCCCATTGCACATGGCACCCCAGCCCATGGCAGAGGCATCTGTTGATACAACAACATGTCTGGACACCGGTTCTAGGGGCACGCCGGCCCATAGAAACGAGGGGTCCAACCACGGGGTGAAGTATCGGCGGCAGGCCACAGTGATGGTCACTCGGAGCGTGCCCTGTTGCCATGCCCATCTTGGGACTCGGTTGTGAAGCCTGTGCTGAAGCGGTCTCATATGGAGTAGCCCGAGCGGTATGACTGCCGCCGCGTACGCCATATGCCCCAGGAGCCTCTGAAACAGTTTCAGTGGAACCACTCTCTTGCCCTCGAATTGTCTCAGGCAATTCAGCAATGACTGCGCGCGCTCGTTCGTAAGCTGCACGGACATACCGAGAAAAGAGATCCTCTGCACCGGGGAGAGTTTGCTCTTTTCTCAGTTGACCTGAAGACCCAGTCGGGCAAGGTGTCTGAGCACCAGATCCCTGTGATCGCACAACCGCTCTCGAGAGTGAGCTAGGATCAGCCAGTCGTCGAGGTAGTTGAGGATACGGACACCTTGTTCCCTGAGAGGAGCTAGGGCTCCCTCCGCGACCTTCGTAAAGACGCGGGGAGACAGGGCCAACCCGAATTGGAGAACCTTGTACTGATATGCCTGCCCCTCGAAAGCAAACCGAAGAAACGGTCTGTGTTGAGGAAGAAAGGAGACATGAAAGTACGCGTCTTTCAGGTCGATCGCTGCAAACCAATCCATCGGACAAATGCATTCGAAAATGCGCTTGGGCGTTAGCATCTTGAACGGGAGTCTGTGCAGAGCTCGGTTCAAGGCACGCAGGTCCAGGATTGGTCGTAACCCACCTGTCTTCTTGGGTACTATGAAGTAAGGGCTGTAAAAGCCAGACTTCATGTCGGCTGGAGGGACCGGCTCTATCGCGCCCTTTGCCAGCAGGGTCGCGACCTCCACGCGCATGACAGGGGCATCTTTGCCCACCATCGTCGCATGGACACCCCGAAACCTGGGTGGACGCCGGGCGAACTGAATCGCCTAGCCGAGCCTGAGCGTCTGGATGAGCCAGTGGGAAGGACTGGGGAGCTCTAGCCAGGCTCCCAGGAACCAAACCAGCGGGGTCAAGGGGACTACAGGCATACCCACAGTGGGGCAGCGTGGTGGAGCAGACAGCCCCGGCATGGGAGGCATAGCGTCCCTTAGTGTGGGCGGAGTGCGGGCACTCGTCTGACTCCAAGTGGCAAAGAGGGCATGAGAAGGCGAAGCGTTTTTGAGCCGTCTTTGCATGGAAACTGGCAAGGGGAGAGGAGAACGAGAGCGGCGAGGAAGCACGTCGCCAGCTGTCGTTCATGGCCTCTTGGGACCCGGAGGTAGAGGAAACAGCTCTTTTAGTGAAGGTTTGGGTACCGCCGGCTGCAGGGCCAGTGGCGGAACAAAAAGAAAACGAGAACAAAGGATGCTCCCCCGGCCCTTCTCCGGGGGAAGGAGTGGTCCTGCTACCATCTCCTGATGAGCTGACGTCTCCAACTCCGGGTCGCCTTCTCAGGAACGCCGCTTGGCCTGGCGTTTGGCAGGTTTAGGGGCAGAGTTGGGTTGCTTCGCCCTTCTGCGGCCATCTCCTCGCTGCGGCCGGGGTGAAGGCTGCTGCTGTGGCCGAGCGGAGGAGGCCACAGGTGGGCGCCCTCGGCGACGAGCATGCTGAGGTTGCGCCGGCGGCGGGGTGGAAGCAGCAGTGGGCCGCCGGGGCAGGATATGTCTGATGGCCTCAGACTGCTTCTGGGCGGCAGAGAACTGCTGGGCAAAGCTCTCTACCGCGTCGCCGAAGAGGCCATCCTGGGAGACCGGGGAGTTGAGGAGCTGAGCCCGATCAGACTCCCTCATGTCTGCCAGGTTCAGCCATAGGTGGTGATCCTGGACCACCAAAGTGGACATCACCTGACCCAAGGAGCGCGCAGTGACCTTCGTTGCCCGGAGAGCGAGGTCGCTAGCAGTGCGGGCCTCCTGTAAAACCCCTGGGTCAGCACTGCCCTCGTGCAGCTGCCGGAGCAGCTTGGCCTGATAGACCTGAAGTGAGGCCATGGCATGCAGGGCAGAAGCGGCCTGGCCCGCAGCTCTGTAAGCCTTGGCCACAAGCGTGGATGAGAACTTACAGGCCTTGGAGGGCAGCTTGGGACCACCACGTCAAGCGGAGGCGCTCTGAGGACACAGTTGCATCGCAACAGAACGCTCCACCGGGGGAATCCCAGCATACCCCTTGGCCGCCCCGCCATCGAGGGCAGTGAAGGCGGAGGAAGAACCAGAACGGTTTCGGGCAGTTAAAGGTGCCTTCCATGAACTAGTTACTTCCTGGTGCACTTCTGGGAAGAAAGGAACTAGAGGGGGTGCTGGCGATCCGCATCAGCAGCCCCCAGGAACCAGCCTCGAGCGCTCGGGACAGGGTGGAGGATTCCAGTCAAGCCCGATGCTCTCCGCTGCCTGGGAAAGCACGGCCGTCAGCTCGGGATCAGACTCGGACAACGCTGGCACTCCCGAGGGAGGCAATGCAGCCGAACCCTCATCTCCCGAGGACTCAAGCCCGCCTTGTGATCCGGCGATTGACATACGGTCCTCTTCGCGAGCCCGAATGAGATGTCAGGAGCCTGAGAGGGTCCAGCAAACTCATCCGGGAACTCAACCGGCTGCGGCGTATGTGAGGGGGGTGTGGCCCGAGGAGGTTCGCTCATCGGGGAAGCCCACACAGTAACCCTCAGATCACCCTGGCCACCAGCCGAAGTAGCCCTCTTACGAGAAAAAAAGTTAGAACGGGGTGTGGCAGAGGGGACTCTATACCTTTTAAGGTAATCGAGTCTCAATCTCAATGCCGAGATGGTCATGTCCCCGCAATGAGGACATGAGCCATCCACAAACGCTGTCTCAGCGTGCTGGAAGCCCAGACACGTGACACAGCGATCGTGACCGTCACGAGGAGCGATATATCGACCTCACCCAGAAACACACGGGCGAAATGACATCTTTAAAAAGACACAAATCGGCCCGTATCTCTTTTGTGAGAGAAATTGCTCTTTTAGGGGTGTTGAAGCACTCAGGGAAACGCGGGAGCTGTCGCAGGAAACCCAGATGAACCGCTGAATCGTGCCGTCACACCAACACCAGCTCTTGCTTGTAAACACTCCGGTGATTGCAGCAAGCGATGTGCTCGGCTCCGAAGCGAAAGCTTGAATGCGAGTTGCTCGCGTTGCTCCTTATATAACCGCTCTGCGGGGCGGAGCTCGCGATGCAAATTCCGCAGACCAAGGTACTTTGTGTACCATTGGCTCGTTTTGTACCACTCGAAGGTGATTGGGCTCTCGGGCGAGATCCCCATTCGTAACGTCGAACGTGACCGACTGAAAGGGAACAATATTTACTTATTTTCAGTACGGTTATGAATAAACATTCATGTCTGTCTACTCGTCTAGTTAATCCAAACAATATATATATATGTTTAACATTACTGTTGATAAACAATATAAAAACAGACATCACATAGGACATTTTAATAAAACTGTTAACATTACAGCAGCAGGGAATTTGAACGTGCATGAGTTAATGTATTTAATCTGTGTTATTTTAAGGTTTTTTTTTTTTTTTTTTTACCTTAAATTGATGTGTCTGCATCGTCTGCACTGGAGCATTTCAGTGGGCTTAAATAAATCACTCTTTACAACGGATTTAGTTCCCAAACAACTGACAATTTTGACCTAAATATGATTTTCAGTTACAATAATTAATCCAAAATTTCAACATTAATAACTTACTTTTAGCAACATCAGACACACGCGCTCACAAGATATCCCGGTTTCGACTTCTGGAGACTCGCACTAAACGGTTCATTTGAATCAGTGAGGGGTCGACTCCAGAACAGCTGCAATGTATAGACAGTAGGCTGCAATCGGATCATTCTAATTCGTAAACGAATCGTTTGGTGCGATTTGCGATCCGATTTAAAAGTTTATTTTGAAAAGACTCAGTTCATTCATGATGAATTAGACACCGCTTCTGCGTGTCGGAGCACGTGATATATTTAGGGAGTAACTATATGTTTTATGAAATATAGTGAAGTTAAAAGTACGATTTTATGCTTTGGAATGTAGTGAAGTAAAAGTAAAAGTTAGTAAAAATAAAACTACTCCAGTAAAGTATAGATACTTGAAAAATGTACTTAAGTACAGTAACGAAGTAAAGCTACTCCATTACTGTCCACCACTGCTACCAGCCTGGCATCTGGTCTCTGCCTTCCCTAGCTGTTCTGGTTTATTGTGTCCCTGTTGTGGTATCTATTGTGCACGTCACTACCTCTTGTATCAGTCTGTCTTGTCAATAAAACCTTGTTATCTCTCACTGCAATTGGGTCAGCGGAGGCAGACATTTGCAGCAGTAAGTCTGTGATATTTTTTATCCTTTTATCAACCATTCCTGCTGTTATAATTTGTACAGCATATGTTGTTTCTTAAACTGTTGCACTGCCCAAATACCCACACTTTCCATCTTTGCACTTGACCACTTGATTACTTATTTGACATATTTCCTGTATTTGGCCTAGTGTTCGAGTGAGCATGGTGACCACAAGTGTGTGTTGAACTTTTCATGACCTGATGACTGTGGTTCCCAATCCTGGTCCTGGAGAACCCCAACACTGCAAGGTTTTGCTGTCTGATGATTTTTTCCAAAACATGATGCATGATGGGATACACCGAGTGTTGTATAGCACTCCAGAGCAGTATTGGAGAGGTTTAGTGTGTGTTAAGGACGCTGCGGTTTGGCATTATTAAGACTGGAAACAGTCTTGTGCACACACTGTCATGTACACACACTTTCAAGTGGCCAAGACTGCAATTGTGGGTATTTGGACAGGTTCAAAGTCTTAAAAATGAACCCTAAACACAGTCGCACATCACTGTCTTAATAATTCAGTTTAACACTTGTATGATGTTGTACAAGTCGCAGGACTGTCTCATCTGACACTATCCAAAGAATTCATGTGACTATAGCTCATATTAATTACTTGCTTTCAATAATGGATGCATTTAACATTTATTTATACAGCATTTTTACACAGGCTTCTTTTATGGTCTAAACAAAACCCAATGTAATGTATAAGTTGCACATAATATAATAATATTTCCTTTTAGAATAATTAGGGGCTACCGGTTACGATGGAGAGTCAGAGGCGTTTGGATCCAAATGCAGTAATTTTTTAGAGAAAGGACAGGCAAGAAATCAGGAATGGCGTCAGGTATGTCATTGGTAACCAGAATCAAAAACAGAAACAAGCAGAGATCGGGGCAGGCAGCAGAGCATCAGAGTTGAAATACACAATCCAAGATCAGACACGGGAAGAACAAAAACAGGGGAAACCACTCGGAAATGCTAGACCAGCTAAACAAGACTTTGCAAAGAACAAGTGTCTGTGTGTGAGTGCTGCTTATATGTGTGTGTAAATGAGGTGCAGGTGTGGCAAGGAGATTAGCTGACGAATTAGGTGCAGGTGTGGCAAGGTGATAGTGATGCAGTGACTCATGGGAGATGTAGTTGTTGTGGCAAAAACAATTACTAACAAATAGCATCTTAGTGTAAGAGACAAGGAATCAAATGATATTTAAGGAAAGAAGTTTATTTTCCTTAAAGAGGTGCGTTCACTGTTTCAGCAGCTACCCTGAAACACAACAAACCTGAATCACACTGAAAACAGACAGCCTTATTATACTGTTATCACCTCCACTTCTTACAAGACTCCTTCTCTGTAAATTTCCACTTAACCCCGTAAACCAAAACTAGCTGTTTTCAGAAACACCATGGTCCTCCTAACCCCCCTGGGCTTTTATTATCTTCACACTCGTGAGGTCAAAGGTCTTTATTTATGGCTAACCCCTCTGATCTTTCCTGAGTAAATGACCCGCACTAAAGACTTTGAAGGCTCTTTGTTTTCCTGTGGGATGTCTTCGTTGCATTTCAGGTGACAAACATACATACTGAGAGAGAAACACAAGTTAAATCAAAAGGAAAATCTAAAATATATGAAAGCCCACTAAATGTCTAAGAAAGTAAATAAAAAAAAGAGTAAAATATAAATTTTTCTACAACAATTCCTCCTCTTTATCATTCTCTGATAAACTATTTGGATTAATTAGGATTAATTAACATTAGTTTTGATTATAACAACTTAAAAACTCACTTGTTTTTAATTCTATGCAAACTCATACATGATTATAATATCGAAAACGTAAATTATTATAATTGTTTCAAGTCATTTCATCCCAGTTAGACTCCTCATGTCTGACTTTCATATACCTGTATATCAATCTTCACCTTTTTTTTTTGTAAATGTCATCATTTTCGTCACTCTCATAATCATCACAATTGTGTTCACTATCTATTGGTTAAGCAGTCATTTTTACTGCTTGTATGGGTGTCCCAGCCTTGACTTATCTCTGTACTAAGCTGGAAATACATCTCATAATTCATTGCAAGCAAAAACATGATGAGAATTCCTATCACTACAATTGGCAGAACAATTTGAATTATCCAGCACATTCATCCTCCCCACATAGACATAAACCCATCCGACCCACAGGTTGTCAGTCCGCTCAGGTTCTCTTACGGCCTCTCTCATGGGTTCAATTATGTTGCAAAGTCAAAATGAATGTAGTCTTTCAAAGTCCACACATTCCTGGCAGTCTGAATGGGTACCACGGTCTTGAACGATCCATCTTGTCTAGTGATTGCAAGTCTTTGCAATGTCTCTGGTTGTGGCTGCACAGATGGCTTTACTCTGCTCACCGGCCTTATCACTCCTCCTGAGTGACCTTGCACTTGGTGTTTGGGCTCGATCTTGAGGCTTATTGTTGGACTAGTTGTTGTTGCTGCTGAGCAGTGGTGTAAAGTAATGAATTACAAATACTCTCGTTACTGTAATTGAGTATTTTTTCTCAGGAATTGTACTTTATTAAGTAGTTTAAAAACAGTGTACTTTTACTTGTACTTGAGTACATTTTTAGTGCTGTATCGGTACTTTTACTGCGCTATTTTCCCTCAACCTGCAGTCGTTACATTGTTTATTTTTTTCCTGTCAATGATGATTGGCTAAGGAGAATAATCAGTCCACTGATTCCCGTCCAATCATATCGCGCATAGAAAACTTGCATCAGACAGACTTCAAAACACCTGGCGCCAATGTAGTTTAATCATGGAGGAGGAGGAGGAAGGAAGTGTGGTGGATGCTTCAACATGCAGTAACTCAAATACACCACTTCAGCATCCTTGGCCGTACCTGAAGGAGCTTTTTACAATGAAGGCGAAGAAGGGCAATTGTGTCGTTATGTCATGCATACTTTGCTTGCCCAGACCGGTTGAAATATCAGCATTCAAGAGTTCTTCCTCTAATTTAAAAGAGCACATCGAGGTAAGTTTTTCATATTTGCTAAGTATCATATCTTAAATATTTATGTTAAATGGTATAATAAACGTCACAAATATAGTGTGGGGGGCATAAATAAAACTGTGTTAGGTTTTATGAGCCAATGTGAATTAGGGATGCACCGAATGTTTCAGGCAACCGAAATTATTCGGCCAAAAACAATTACGTTAGCCATTAGCAACCAGCTTGGAGTGAAGGCATGGTCATTTTATTAATGCAGCAGCATGGACGTGTTCGAGAAGACGCAAAAATCATCACAAGCAACGACTGCTTAATAAGACTATCTCGTCAGTCGTCGTCATTGATGAGAAGAGGGAGCGGGGTTGTTGCTGGTTATACTGTAGGCCTATGTATAATGACTTAAATCGCAAAATGGCTTTAAACAGTTACTAAATACACTGCAGAATACAATGCGCAATTTGAATGTATTTTGTCAGTGCTGCACAAACTCGAGGCGCAAGCTTGATTGGACGGGAATCAGTGGACTGATTATTCTCCTTAGCCAATCATCATTGACAGGAAAAAAATAAACAATGTAACGACTGCAGGTCGACCTCCTAAGGTCCTGTCTAACTTCTTTTCTGAACTCAGTGAACTGTTGACCCTTGTCTGCTCATTGTCATTTCCCATTCTACTGCTTGGTGATTTCAATATTCATGTTGATGCTGTTTGCTCTAACTCCAACCAGTTACTTTCTATTTTTGATTGTTTTAATCTAATTCAGCATGTTAATTTTCCTACTCATACCCGTGGTCATACCCTTGATTTGATTTGTACATCAATGACCAATATCTCTTCCATCACCTCTACTGACACTGGTATTTCTGATCACAAATTTCTTGATTTTAGCTTCAGCCTGCCTATGCATAAGAATTGTTCTACAACTGTCATATCTTACCGCAATCTCAAAGCTGTTGATACTGCATTATTTTGTACCTCCGTTTCCTCTTCTAATCTCTCTGATGTCTTTGATATCTCCTCACCCTCACTGATACTATCCAACTATAACTCCATAATCTCGGATATCTTAGATAAGCATGCTCCTGTCAAGACTAGAAGTGTCCCTTCCACACATTCGTCTCCTTGGTACACTCCTGAGCTCCGTATCTTAAAGGCCACTGGCAGACGGCTTGAGCGTTACTATAGGAAAACTGGCCTGACTGTTCACCATTTGGCATTCATCGAACATATCAAGATTTATAAAATGGCCCTGAGTTTGGCTCGTTCCAGTTTTGTATCTGCTATAATCAATAAATCAAGCAACAGGCCAAAAGCATTATTCAACACAATTAATAAACTTACCAAACCTCCATCTCATGTTGCTCTAGCTTCTGATGAACTTTGCACTTCATTCTTGGCTCACATGCTCGAAAAGACAGATGCCGTAAACCAGTGCCTCTTTAATGATGCCAGTAACATTAGTCATCTGCCGAATCAACCTTGTCAATCCCTGCCTTTTTTCTCTCTGTCTACTCTTTCTTCTGTCTCTGAGTTAATCTTGAAATCCAACCCTTCATCTTGTCATCTTGACCCTGCTCCTACTACTCTACTGAAACTTTGCCATTCAGTTATTTCTGCACCTATCTCTCACTTCATCAATGCTTCTCTTACCTCTGCTTCATTTCCTCTGTCACTCAAAACTGCAGCTGTTACCCCTGTTCTCAAGAAACCCAACCTTGACCCCTCAGTTTTAACTAATTATCGTCCCATTTCAAATCTCCCCTTCATAGCTAAATTACTGGAAAGTACTGTTGCCTCCCAGCTTCAGTCTTTTCTAGTTGAAAATAATCTTCTTGATCCTTTTCAATCTGGTTTTCGCCCTATGCATAGTACTGAAACTGCTCTAGTTAAGGTACTAAATGACCTGCTTCTCTCTGGTGATTCTGGTTCTCTGTCTATGCTTTTGCTGCTCGACCTCAGCTCTGCCTTCGATACCGTCTCCCATCAACTACTCATTTCACGCCTTTCGGATGTGGGTATTTCTGGTGCTGCTCTTTCCTGGTTCTCCTCTTATCTCTCTGACAGACTGTTTTAAATTTCACTTCAGAATTTTCCCTCACCCACTGTCCCCCTGAAGCAAGGTGTCCCTTAGGGATCCGTTCTTGGGCCATTATTATTTATAATCTATATAATCCCTCTTGGTCAGATCCTCCGCCGTCATGGTTTTAATTATCATTTCTATGCTGACGACATTCAATTATATACTACCTGTACATCAACTTTATCTTTCACAACTGACAAAATCTCTGCCTGTGTACATGAAATAAAAGATTGGCTTCATTCAAATTTTCTAAAACTTAACATGGACAAAACTGAGATTATTTTCACTGGACCTTCATCACTCACTAATAAAATTCCTACAAACTTCACCTGTGAGATCGCCGGCTCTCTTATCAAACCATCTAGTACTGTTAAAAATCTTGGTGTAATTTTTGATTCCTCTCTATCTTTTCACTCTCACATTAATTCCATCACTAAATTGGCATTCTTTCATCTACGTCGTATCGCTCAGCTCTGTCCCTTTATCAGTATCTCAGATGCTGAAACTGTCATCCATGCATTTGTCACCTCACGTCTTGATTACTGCAATGCACTTTTCATCGGCCTATCAGCTAGCTCCATTTCCAAATTACAATACATTCAAAACTCTGCTGCCAGACTACTCACCCACACCAAGCGTTCTGCACATATTTCCCCAATTCTGCATGATCTTCACTGGCTTCCTGTGGCTTACCGTATTAAATTCAAAATTCTCCTTCTCGCTTTTAAGTCTCTGCATGGCCTTGCTCCCCCCTACCTCTGTAACCTGCTTCTCCCTTACACCCCAGTTCGCTCTTTACGATCCGCTGATTCCAGCCTCCTCGTTGTCCCTCGGCATCGCCTTGCTTCAATGGGGGGCAGATCATTCAGTGTTGTTGCACCCAAAATGTGGAACTCTCTCCCCCCATCACTCCGTTTTGTTAACACTATCTCTGAATTCAAATCCATGCTCAAAACACACCTATTTTCTGAATGTTATAGGTCTTAGTGTTTTTTTTTTATTATTATTTTTTATTTTTTTTTACTTTAATTTTTTTTTTCCTCTCTCTCTGCTGGTTGCTGCCCCATCTACACAATTCTCACTTACTGTACTTGCAATCTCATTTGCCTATTGTTGTTCTGTCTGCTCTCTTTGTCAATTGCCTTTATTGTTGTTTGTTTATTGTAACGTGTCCTTGAGCTCTGGAAAGGCGCTATATAAATAAAACTTATTATTATTATTATTATAAGCTGCTGGACACCCTTAGCTTGTTAGCTGGGTTCAAAGTGCATTAAGCATTAACTTATCATTAGATTTATGCCCCTTAAGTTACACATATTTCGCTTAACATATAAACGCATTAATCTACTTTTTGTCGACTTAATTATAGATGTATATGTTAATGTAATGTGTTCTTGCATGGCGATTTAAAATTGTAGTTTATGAATGGCAAATAACTTTCATAAAACATCAGTTTTATACATAAATGTTTATTTTTAAATGCTAGCAAAAGTTTATCAGTGGTGTAAGATGTTACTTAATTTTGAAGTGTATTCTTTTTACAGAGAAAACCTCCATCAAAAATAAAGCAATACAATGAATGCATCTTGAAAAGAAAGAACTCAGAAGAACAGAATGATTCAGCTGTGAAACAGATGAAGATTAAAGACTATTCCATGTCGTGCAGGCAGGTTGCTCAGTCCACAATTGACAGGCTTGTAGTTGAATTTGTCTGCAAAAGCCTTCAGCCCTTTACCGTAGTTGAACTTCCAACATTTAAGTTGCAACCTGGCTGTACAGTTATGTCCAGACCAACTGTGAAGCTGAGAGTTGAGGAAGCGGCCACAAAGGTTAAGAAGAACATCATTGCTGAGATGGCAAAAGTCAGCTGTATAGGTACCACAACTGATTGTTGGACAGCAGGACAACGGAGTTACATCGGTGTAACTGCACACTGGATTGATGAATGTACACTGGAAAGAAGGTCTGCTTCCATTGCCTTTAGACATTTGAAAGGATCACATACATTTGATGTGCTCGCAGAAACCCTGGATGACATCCACTCCACAAAAATAGTCAGAACAACAACTGAAAGTGGATCAAATTTTATCAAAGCATTTAAGGTGTATGGTGAATAGAATCCGTAAGAGTTTATTGGTGCTGACTCTGCTGAGGCAGTGACACTGGAGAGTGAGGAAAATGAAGAAGGAGTTGAGGTTCAGGACACCTGTTCCATTTTAAACACTAACACTGGATTGGAGTATCATCTACCTAAGCATCAGCGTTGCGCGTGTCATCTCCTTAATTTGGTGGCTACTGTGGATGCTTCCAAGGCAGAGGAAAGCAGTGAGGTATATAAGAAGCTTTCCCATTCAACGTTTGCGAAATGCCAGGCATTATACAATAAAACCAGCCGGTCTGCCATCAATGCTGAGATCGTCCAAGAAGAATGTAAGCTGCAGTTCATTCAGCCCAACCAAACAAGATGGAACTCAATGTACAATGCTGCAGAGAGGGTAATGCAGATCCTGAAGGAGCAGGGAGAAGAATCCCTTCGGAATGTATGTGCAGCATTCAAAATCAAAATGTAAGTCTGTTTACTCAATCTCCGTGTGTTCTAATTGGAATACTTAAGTTGTTTGTTTAGATTTGACGTTGTTTGTTGTTGTTGTCGTCATTTCATTTTTAAATAGGCTAAATCCTGCTGAAGTTTCTTACCTCTCTGAATACTGCATTGTGATGAAGCCTATTTCCATGGCCTTGAACATCCTTCAATCCGAAACAAACACTCAGATGGGGTGGCTGCTTCCCACCATCTACCTTCTTGATTCCAAGCTCAAAAAGATGGAGGCTTCAATCAAGGTATGTCTTCCCCTTATTCATGCTCTGCAGAAGGGTCTACAAAAGCGCTTTGGGGAGTTTATGGAAGATCCGGAACTCATCAGTGCTACAATTCTTCTTCCAAAATTCAAAACGTCATGGACTGACAAGGCCCACATCATAAAAGCAGGTAAGAGATTTCTATTTTGTTCATGAATACAGATTATCTGATGAAATATTTTATGCTTGTTTTGTTCAAGATTGAGAGCATGCAGAATTTTATTTCGATTTTTAATGTCAGGAGTCATGGATACATTTCACTTATCCCACTTGTAACTGTTCCACTACTTTATGGGTTTCTGTGGCGTTAAGCTATTGGTTCGGTTATTTATTTACTTGCCTACTGTAGCACAGTCAGACTATGAAACTGTTCGAAAAGACAAGGGTAAATGCAACAATGCTTATGTAGCAAGTAAACCGCTTTATTTCATTTCTAAAATGACCATGACAACCCCAAAGTCCATAACACACTAGTAAACATGCTGTAGTTTGTCTATCAGCATTATCCGCTATTATTATTATTATTATTAATGTTTCTATTTTGTGTATATGGTAGGGATGGATTACATCCTGCATCATCTTGACGCCATTAAGGACACCCAGCAAAACGACTCACAGCATGATTCCTCTGACGAGGATGACTTCTTTTCTTCCATTAAGACTGTTCATTCTCCAACTGCATCTGAATTGGATGGGTACTTGGCTTGTGCCTCAGAAGAGATGGGACTGCTTCAATCGTTTCATTTGGTGAAAAAGCGAAGCCTCAAACTGAACACACCCTTGCCTGCCTCTGCAGCATGCGAGCGCCTTTTTAGTTGTGCTGGGCAGCTGTTTACACCTAAACGAGCAAGGCTGGACAGTACAAATTTTGAGAATTAGCTCATTGTAAAACTGAACAAATTCAAAATGTAGGATTGTTGTCGGCCCCTACATTAAAATCTCTGCAAGTCTGCGTTCATGTTAAGAGACTTGTTGGTTACTGCATGTTAACGTAACCTTTTTAAGTTAAATTGTTAATGTACAATGCTTTGCATTATTATTATTATTTTATTTTTTTTAAGCTGCAAGAATAATAAACGTTACCTGATTATTGGCTGCTTTTTCAAATATTACATGCCTGGACTTTCAGTCCTAGCAGTCAAAAATAAAACTCTGAGTAATTGTTTTTATTTTTTTTTACAGAGAAACGTCCATAAAAGAGAACAACACTGTTATAAAGCTACATATTTATTTCACAGGGTATAAGGTGGAATAAGTCACAGCATAATACTCACTACTCTTGATTACTTTTGAAGGGGCTACTTTTTACTCATACTTTGAGTGGTATTTAGGACAGGTACTTTTACTCCACTCACATTACATTTTTTGGTAAGTAATAGTACTTTTACTTGAGTATGATTTTTCAGTACTCTTCCCACCACTGCTGCTGAGGCTCCTCCTCCTGTTGCTCTTCCAATATGGGCGGAACTCTCCTGCAGTGGCTGGCGTGCACCCATGTAGGTCTCTCACCGACCTTCACTGCCGTGTGTTTTCAGCAAAACTCGGAATAGCCCTCGCCACCGTTTCACCCTCCAGTTCTTCATCCTCAGGTCACAAATTACCACGTAATCCCCTGGCCTGATTTTATGCAGAAACTTCTCAGCAACCATCCTCTGGGCAGCTTTCACCTGCACACAACTGTTGGATAACAGACAAGACATTTCTTTGCAGTAATTCAACATTTTATTTTCACACACATCCATTGATGGAAGCCTGCGTTTTTCCCCCTTCTATTCCCATGAATGGTGGTCTACCAAAGAGAATTTCGAATGTGCTCAAATTTGTTTTGACTCTCTTTCTCATTCTCATGTACAATAACACAGTTGGGAGTGCTTTCACCCATGAGCGTCCAGTTTCCTCACAACACTTTGCCAACTTGTTCTTTATCGACTGATTTTCCCGTTCAATAGCGCATCTGCTGGCGCAATGTGTAAGGCACAATGTGTTCTCATATCAATACCTAAGAACTGACCCACCTGTTTTATTGCCTCATTGACAAAATGTGTACTCAAACGGACCTTCTAGGTCTGGTTGGGATACCAGTTGAGTTTTGACACCTTGTGCCCCATTGTGTGTATTACAGATAACACATCTTTTTTTTTCTTTTTTTAATTACCAGCAAATATTGTGAAGCCCTTGGTAAACCACAATTCTTTCATCTGTGCAATCATCCCCCCTTTTGATATATGGGCTAACCCATGTGTCAGTTTAGCATAATGTTTAAAAAAAAAAAGGTTTGGGAGAACGAGGTGTTCCAACAACGGATCTCCACACGCTATAAACTGCCCGATGCCTTCCAGTTGTTTTTCTCAGCTCCTATGGAAAAAGACTGCATGCTCTGTAAACAAGGAGAAATGTAAAGATTAAATGTCAACTTGTGCGCAAGTGGCTCTTTTACTATTATATTCATTCTGATCCTCAGCCATATCAGCTATAGCATTTCCTGTTGAAATGAAACTTTTATAATTAGTATGCTCTGCGCACTTACAAAACACATTTTTTTTTTTTTTTTTTCTGGCAATAGAATAGCCTCGGGCAGGTCCGATACCAGAGACGCATTTAGTATCGGCCTCCCTTCTGAAATGCATTTTATCAGGCTTCATAAACTCTGTGTTGATTGGTGTTGTTCAAACCTTAGCCAATTTCAAAATCATCTCTGCCTAATCAACTTTTTTTATCTACCATTCGTAAGCCCACTGCGGCTCAAATTTAGAACATGTCATTTGTGGTGCTTCCTCAATGCTAATTCCATAGTAATCAGCACTGAGGGTCAAATTTAATTCACACATAAATCTCTGGCCATTAGATGATGGATCAAATGGCCTGAAGCCGAAGTGCTTTCATACACTTTTCCTGTCATTTTCAGCACACATGGGAAGTCACATGGTCATAAAGTGCTCTGGCATGCTCCGAAATCGACTTAAAAGTTAATTATTACTCCCTCGACTACAATTGGGTATCTTGGCATTTGAGAAAACCCAGTGCTTTTGTACAGTTTTAAACATTCATCAGAAACACTGCTCAAAATTTCATCATTCACAACATTGTTCGAAACAAACAAAGATTTGCAAGCAGATTCTTCATTGCAGATAGCAGAAAGTAAATCAGTGTATGTGTTTTTGTTTGTGAGTGTTTTGCATGTTAGAAATAAATGTTCACTTCCCTTTTTCATAGTCAGCCACCGACCTCCTTGAACTGGACCATCTCCGTCCTGCTCTCAGTCTCTTTAATCTTTTCAGTGTCCACATGCGGAGGAAATTCTGCGCTTACTGCGTTAGTGAAATTTTCCACTTCTTTCCTGTATGTTTTGTTGGTTGCATGGTCCCAGTCTGTGTGCACACGTCTCACATCCGTTGTCGCCAGTTTTTTATGCTCACCTTATGCCAGTTCGCTGGACCCATTTTCACACCCAGCATCCGTCTCAGTTCTTGTGAAGTCGGGCTGAACTCTTGGCATAGTAAAAGCTGTTCTTTCGCAAACCTTTCGCTCGTGTCCTGCGGATCTGGTAACATTAGATGTGCCATCAATTCTCTCATATCATTGTCCAAGCTCTAAAAACAAAACAAAACAACAACAAAAAACTTCGACCATCAGAGCTCTTATGTTTTCGGTGCTGTGTCTTTCAGAGCTGTGACGCTTTTCACTCTCGGCCTGCTTGTGCTTGGTCTTTTTGAATCAGTTGTGCTGGGAACAATTTCAGATGCGTTCCCGAAGATGTCCTGTTCTTCGTCATGTGCACTGCTGTGTCTGCTGCTGCTCGCGCTCCTCTCGCTGCAACTCGTGCTGCATTTTGTGCTGGACTTTGGAACGGAGAGCAGTTGAGATCATGGTCCAGTTTCAGGGCTGTCAGCTCTGCCACAGGGTAGTGATGTTTATAAGCCGGCAGTGCTGACCTCGGGTGCATATTGGAAAACACAAACACACTTTTCATTAGTAGTATTTTGCTCCGGTGGAGTTGTTTTCTCACACACATTCTCTTCCATCTTTTTCATTTCACCCCTACATGCCAGTTCTTTCTGCATTTGCTTACGTTCTTGTCTTTCAGAATCTTCTAACCAACAACCTATAGTCTGAGTACATCTTTTACACACGCGACAAACACATACTGACTCTCTCACAACATTCAGTCTTACTTTACTCATTGTCCCTTCTTCAGGAAAATCATATTTGATCAGCTTTTCAGTATACACTTATGCCCATAATTATTTTTCTATTTGACCGAAAACTGGTGTATAAAAATTTTGCTAGCTTACTGTTTGGTGATCCCATGTTGGCTGACTTCAATCTCTTCTGGATTTCCTTCGACGCACGTCTATAATCTGTTAAACATCTTCAACAGATCCGATTTTGTCACCTCAAATCGGCAAGGTTAGCAAAAATGCTCTGTAATTAAAGCTTACTCAAAATCTTCACTCGATTGAATGATTCTAGTTCACCTAATCAGCTGTGGCTCTTCCGTCCACCTACAAGCTAGTTTTCGGCATAAAATTGAATTAAAGCTTCTAGTTTTCGGCATACAATTTGCCTCTTGAAAACCTTATCTGCCCCATGTTACAATTTGCCTCTTGAAAACCTTCTCTGCTCGCACCAAAGCGATGGTCAGCCACTATGGTTCACACACTCATGTCGAATTACACCACTCAGCTGAGATGTGATGAGGCTCTGGTAGATCCGTGGTGATTTGACTGGGTTCAGGAAGAACAATGGTGACTTGACCTTGCTCATGAAGATAAACGGTGACTTGAATCATGGGTGTTAATGGGGACCTGACTTGACTCTGGGAAATCGACGGGGACCTGATCAATGGGGATCTGACTTGACTCTGGAAAGTCGACAGGGACCTGACTCTGGAAAGTCGACTGCGGTGGCCATCTTTTGCAGCGGGGTTGGGCTGGCGGCCATCTTGTGTAGCGGCGCTGGGCTGGCGGCCATGGCCATCATCCACTACACCCACAGTAAATGCTGAGCCACTTAGTTGAAGTGCCAGATCTATATAACTGTCCTGTGAGGTTTGTGCAATGGCATGATCAAACTGAGAGACTCAGGTAGCCCTCCTCTGAAAAAGATCATGAGGCATACCTCATCCATGTTGGTTAAATGCGCCAAGTCAACAAAGTCCGTCACATAGTCCTCGATGGGCTGATCTCCTTGACATAAACACATAAGCTGGGTTACTGGGTTCATAACTGACCTGGATGTACGCATTAAGGCTGCTGGATCCTGGTTTGGCGAAGTCTTCTGTTACGATGGCGAGTCAGAGACGTTCGGATCCAAATGCAGTATTTGTACTGTTCTCTATTTATATTTGCTTTCGAAGCGTGGGTATATATAAATAGCAAGCCAAACTCTGCTCAAGAGCCAGGATATGAGCATCTTGCTCCTTTAATGATACTGTAGATTACATGGGCAAAAACACCGGCCAATGAACCGAGTAAAACTGTAAATAAATGACAGAAATATGGAAATACTTATTAGAAACCAAAATGACATACTTATTAACAATGTAAAAAGTTAAATGTATATGTAGTGGGACGAACTTGGGTGTCTCCTCTTTAAATTTGTTTCATCAGTTGTCCAATCATACACATTCACGGTTATATAAAAGGGGACTTTTAATGCACCGTGTTGTGCTCACCTCTTGTGTGTCATTGCTCGAGGCCCGCCCCTTCCTGACTTAGACGCTTCCTGTCTTGCAGGTATGTGCTTGCTAGCGAATGCAAATCAGTGGTGCGCTTGTGGTAACCAGCATTATTTTGAATCATAGTTTCCGACATATAACCATCTCATGTTGCTTGGCGACTGCTTTTAAATGCACTTCCGCTGCATTTCCACCCCTTCTTGCCGGTTTGATGTCTGTTTGCGTGTGCGGCTGGACGTGTGATCATAGCTACGATAAAAAGGTATGTGTAGCCATCCCTGTTGATATTTGAGGTGTTTGGTGCGACGAATCAATGCTCTACTTAATCCTTTTTAGGTGGAATAGTTTTAAGGAGGATTCATTCAGTGCAGCCTGTGGGGCAACGTATTTTGATGCTGCTGCTTTTGTTTATGTTTGGTTCATGTCTGTTTTGCAATCTAACGCAGAGGCGTGAGTTGGCGCGGGTATTGGTCCTCTCCATTTGATCAACTTTTCTGCGTTCTGCCTATTGGATTGTGAACGTTGTAATTTGTTTCAGTTTGTCTTTTTTTTTTAATTTATTTATTTCATTCTTATTCATTGTTATATTACATATTTTTTTTTTTTTTTTTTTTTTTTTTTTTTTTTTTTAACTTTGGTTATGTAAGTGCCTGATTTATGATTGTTGCTTTGTTTCTTTTTTTGTTTAGTTTGTTTTCATTTAATTGGCACCTGGCCATGAAACTGGGGTGAGTATTCACCTCCAGCTGAGTTAATTCTTTACAACTTCCCAGGTGTTTTGATTTGGTTGGTTTAAGTCTTTATTTGTTTTTATGGTATTTCATTCAACTGCTAAGTATTTTATTATTGTTGTTATTATTTCTATTATTTTTCTTTGAGAATTAAATTTGATTAACTGTGTCTTTTGTTATAGGAACCGAGGCTTCAGGCAGACTGCTAGTTGGCCCTTGTGTGCGGTGGTGGGACTCTGTCAAAGAGTGCAGTGTGTTCACGCTTGACCTTACCGTGTGTGTGTGGTGCGAATTGTGCACTTGGTGTTATGCTTCTGGCAATATAGTAGCCACATACTCATTAAGCTAGCCTACCTGCCTTAGGTAAGCCTCGGTTTCCTTTTGTTTTGTATGCCTCCTCTACTTCCGTCCATAGTGACTTTTTTAAGATTAATATTCATATTTATTGTTGAAATAAACATTTTGTATTTTTGGTATCCACGTCTCTTGCCTCTGTCTTTGGAAACCACATTCCTGTGTGCTTTTAGTAGGTGATTGATTTACAATAATGTTCCCTGTTAACAGGGTGGCGTAGTCAGCTGAGTTACAGTTTGCCCAATTAACTTCCCGCCACATATACATTGCTAACTCAGTTTAGAAACATTATCAACACAGCGCACTAGCGCCAATCTGCTAAACATTTAAGCATAAACATTTAATTATATCACGTTTACACTCCTGCAATGAACACTAGACAGATAAACGATTCAAAAATAACTTACAGCCAATGCTTACGGCAGGGATTAGAAGAAGATTGATGCAAATGCAACACAAACATCTCAAGCGTTCACTGCACCATGAGCTCGTTATTTCCTGTTACCCGCTGGGCATTGCTCGTGGAAACACGTCAAAATAAAAGTCCTCACATAGGACTTGCATAATAGCAGCAGGTAAAAATGAAACTTATACAGAATATTAAACAACCACAAAATTATAATATTTATGTAAATGTCTGTCGTAAATTATACAAAGCCTCTATCAGAGGGAGAACACTCCCCGTCTGGCATTATTAATGCCACTGTAACAGTCCGTGTTTGGTCTCAGTCCTCTTTAGCTAAGAGTAAGATCACATCAGAAATTGGTCGTAAGAATGTTTTCACGTTACCACCTGAGGTTGTTTTAACATCTATCTTGTGGACCTTTCCATCACTGCTCGGGAAGACAGATGTGATCAAGCCCAAAGGCCAGTCATTCCTTGAAGACTGAACTTGTTTCAACAACACAACATCTCCAATGTGCAAGTTTCGGTGAGTGTTTTCATTTTCTGGACTTCCTGCTTTCCTCTGAGTCTGAGGCATGTCACACAACGATGAAGAATGGAGTTTATCAGTCTTTTTCCTCCTACAATCCACAAGCCAGCCGATCTAATTGCTCCTTCTATAATATGTCGGCCTTGATGGTGCACTTTGGAATGGTAGTAATTCACCAACAGTTTGGCAACATGACTTTGCTTTGGGAGGATGATTGGATTCTTTACCTCTGATTCCAGAGAGGCTTGTCTCAGTCGTCCACCAACCCTCAAAAGTTCATCGTAGATGTAGGGGTCGAGGTTCCGCAGCCCACTTGAATGAAAAACTTGTTCGTTCCTCATCAAAGCAGCATACTCCTCTGGATATAGGTCTTTCTGGACATGTAAAATAATTAGTTTCTTTGTGGTTGCCTGGTCTTCAGGAGTGCATATTTCACTGCACTGATGCCATCCTTTGCACGTGTGTGATGTGCTGATGGAACTTGATGAGTGAGAACGTGCTTGATAAATCAGAAAGGAAACAGTGTAACGGATATGCAGGTCATCGATTCATGGGTTCTGAACTAATGAATCAAGGTTCGTTGAATCTAAAACAATGCAAACCCAACACTTTTAGATTTTGAATTCAGGCATATAAAATGAAACCTTTTTACACTAAATGCCTGGCCTGGTGCCAGCCTGGCTAGATTTAAATTATTTACGACAAGAAATTCCAGAGTCACGTGAGCAGCCTCAAAGGAGACACGAAACCCCCACATTCCTAAACACACACACACAAACTTTTATTTAAGCTCTTTATGTAAGTCCTTAATAATATGTATTTTGAATATGTTTGTGCATTGCATAAAATGGTTAATCCTTGTTATGTGAGGAGTATAAGAGGACAGGAAAAGCCAGCTCACTGGCAATTTCTCTCAATGCATTCTAAACTATTACCTTTTCTCAATGTATTCTAAATGTGTTAAGTATTGCTTTTTGATGCATTAGATGTTTTCCATAATCAATTTTCAATTTTATTGTTTGTTAATCTTTAAATGTGTGTAATTCTGCATACGAATGTAACGTTGTGTTTCTATCAGTTATATATGTAGTTTTTGGTGTCTCTGGAATTGTCATGTTGTGACCCAACTATCCACCTCTATAAAAGGTGTGTAAAATGTATTAATCTGGAATTACGAACTTGCTGGAATGTCACTGCTGAAATCTTATAAGCCAGAACTTATTAGAATGGGTGTTTCCCCAGAGACAAAGGAACTTTTTCCCGCTTCAGATCACGGACGTTCATTGGTTGTTCACGCGAACAGAGGCGTGAACTAATCAAGCCATAAGAGCTGACCCAGGAAGTTCCCTCCCTCTCTTAGCTCTCTCTTCGCTTCCCCGCTTCTGAATTCTGCTCGTCCCTCTTCGCGGCCTCGGTCCACTCTCCTATCGCCGTCCCTCTCAGCACGGCGGCTGAGAAGACAGCCGTTCTCATGGCTCCTTCGGGAGCCTTCATTTCTGTTGTTTTCGTTTCTTTTCTTTACTAAGTTATTCACATATTTGCCTCTCCACACGAGGAAGACGAATTCTGAAACATTTCTTATTTGGACCTTTCAAATACCGCGCGATTCCGCAGCAGCCCCGGAAGACACGAGAGAACACGCCCAATCACAAAGAGACCACATGCAAGTATCATTCTCTATGGAGATTTAAATGCTGCTTAAAGTTTGTCTATGATTTGATTCGTTGTTGTCTTTCAAGGGTTACTGTCTGTGAGTTTGCATAACTGAGCTTATTCTGTAATCACGCTCTCTCTCTCTCTCTCTCTCCTCTCTCTCGTCCTTTCTCTCATTCATTCTCTCTCTCTCTCTCTCTCTCCCTCCCTCATTTGGATTCCGTTATGTCTTGCACAAAGTTTACTGTCTGCATTGTCGTACGCGTATTTACTCTGTGTGATTTGTAGTTTGATGTATTATTAGTTCAGTTATTAAAAACCAATATATATTCATGATTGCCTCTGAACCGCTCACATTACGAGTCAATGAAATGTCTGATCTTTAGCTACACGCTGTTTACTTTTTAGTAAACAATTTCATAATGATAGGATAATGTTTTCATGGCCAGATAATATTTTCCTTGAATTATAAGAAGTGATAACTTTATTGAAAATTGATAAGTTAATCTTACTGCCGTTCGCTGGACAAACCACTGTTTGATTTTCAGTAATTTACAGTAAGAGATATCACTATAATTGATATGAAGAATGGAATATTGACATATTAAAGGGTAACTAAACCCCTGGTCAGAGCCTGACTCCACCCACTGACAATATTTGAAAAATGCTGAAAAATGGGCAGATCACAGCGGAGATAAAGGGGACGAACCGAGGGCGGGGCTGAGCGAGTGCGGCGTGAACCTGAGACCCGCAGTGACGGATTGATTGACAGCTGCTGTCAGAGACGCTAAATTGGAGAGTGACTGTAATGACACAAGTAGCTTTGCAACAGAGCGATCATTTGAAGTAGAGGACTTTTCCCACCTACCTTCACCTGAAGTGGAGGATGTCGAGGTGTTTGTTCATATCAATTCGAGCAACTGGCTCAAACTGCGGTCTTAACTCCCGCATCGTGTCGCTTTTCAGCGCAAGCTGTGTGGAGAAGCCCATCTCCACCTCCATTGCGTTGGAGAAGCAATCCTGTGAAAAATGCTTGCACACTCCAGCTCTAGGCGGGAACTCAAGGTCTTCCAGGCCAAGTGCATGCAACCACTGGCGCCTAATTTTAAAGTCTGCTGGGAAACTATGCAGTCCAGCAGTGCTGTCACAACCAGCAACACACCTACGTATCATCCTGACCACTGTACTAAATACAGATAATTCTACGCTAACTTGAAGATCTAAATAACTCAATCAATCAATCAATCAATAACCTTTATTTATATAGCGCTTTAAACAAAATACATTGCGTCAAAGCACTGAACAACATTCATTAGGAAAACAGTGTATCAATAATGCAAAATGATAGTTAAAGGCAGTTCATCACTGAATTCAGTGATGTCATCTCTGTTCAGTTAAATAGTGTCTGTGCATTTATTTGTCTGCCTCCCGAACAATGTTAGGTAGGTTATTCCAGAGTTTAGGTGCCAAATAGGAAAACTGCCGCCCGCAGTTGATTTTGATATTCTAGGTATTATCAAATTGCCTGAGTTTTGAGAACGTAGCGGACGTAGAGGAGTATAATGTAAAAGGAGCTCATTCAAATACTGAGGTGCTAAACCATTCAGGGCTTTATAAGTAATAAGCAATATTTTAAAATCTATACGATGTTTGATAGGGAGCCAGTGCAGCGATGACAGGACCGGGCTAATATGGTCATACTTCCTGGTTCTAGTAAGAACTCTTGCTGCTGCATTTTGGACTAGCTGTAGTTTGTTTACTAAGCGTGCAGAACAACCACCCAATAAAGCATTACAATAATCTAACCTTGAAGTCATAAATGCATGGATTAACATTTCTGCATTTGACATTGAGAGCATTGGCCGTAATATAGATATATTTTTGAGATGGAAAAATGCAGTTTTACAAATGCTAGAAACGTGGCTTTCTAAGGAAAGATTGCGATCAAATAGCACACCTAGGTTCCTAACTGATGACGAAGAATTGACAGAGCAACCATCAAGTCTTAGATCGTGTTTTAGGTTATTACAAGCAGAGTTTTTAGGTTCTATAATTAACACCTTTTTTTTTTTCAGAATTTAGCAGTAAGAAATTACCCGTCATCCAATTTTTTATATCGACTATGCATTCCATTAGTTTTTCAAATTGGTGTGTTTCACCGGGCCGCGAAGAAATATAGAGCTGAGTATCATCAGCATAACAGTGAAAGCTAACACCATGTTTCCTGATGATATCTCCCAAGGGTAACATATAAAGCGTGAAGAGTAGCGGCCCTAGTACTGAGCCTTGAGGTACTCCATACTGCACTTGTGATCGATATGATACATCTTCATTCACTGCTACGAACTGATGGCAGTCATATAAGTACGATTTAAACCATGCTAATGCACTTCCACTGATGCCAACAAAGTGTTCAAGTCTATGCAAAAGAATGCTGTGGTCAATTGTGTCAAACGCAGCACTAAGATCCATTAAAACTAATAGAGAGATACACCCACGATCAGATGATAAGAGCAGATCATTTGTAACTCTAAGGAGAGCAGTCTCAGTACTATGATACGGTCTAAATCCTTACTGGAAATCCTCACATATACCATTTTTCTCTAAGAAGGAATATAATTGTGAGGAATATAAAACTATATATAATAACTATATAATTGATATGCTAAATAGATGCTATAATAGTCTATCCTGATAGTTTTCAATACTCGCAATTCCAACTCCTGACTCACAGTGATTTTGACGGAACAAGATGGTTTTATACTGCCAAGGGCATGGTAGCTCGTACCAAGGGGCGTGGTGAGCTGGAAACTGCTTACGTTAGCTCCCACCGCAACATCTAATAGGAAAAATCAACTGCAGTAGCCACTGTTCAACCTGAGGAGGGCAGCACTCAGACGTTTTTACACCATATATTGTAGAATTAAAACGCTTTATACTCAAATGTCAAAAAAAGTTACTCAAAACAATGAACAGCACTAATAAAGCCCCATTCTTATAGATCATTAACTAAAAAAAAGTTGGTTTAGGGTGTAGTTACTCTTTTTTGAGTTAATTATTATGTACAACCCAGTGCGGCTACAACAGCTCTTAGCAAAGATTCCCAGGTTGAAAAGCGCTGAAACCGTTCTGAGAAGTGGCTTCTGTCAATTTGAGTAATGAAGCTGGTCACACAAGGTCTGATTTCTGCATCCATCTTAGGATTCACCAGTTCAAAGAACTCACATTCTTGCGCTTGGGGCAGATTGTAGAGAAAGCTGGGTCCTGTGAACCATATAGTGTCATTAAACTGTGATGCAACCACAGATCTTGTTGCTAGATTATGGAGCCAAAAGAGTCTCAATAAAGATAAATGCACATACTACATTCACATATGCACACACAGGATTCATACATGCACACACATAATTCATAAATACACACACAGGATACACAAATGCGTGCAAATTTCACAAATGCACACACAAAATTTAAAAAGCACAGAAGATTCACAAATGCATACAAAATTCAGAAATGCACACAAAATTCAGAAATACACACACAATTCAGATATGCAAAAAAACATTTACAAATGCACTCAAGATTCACAAATGCACAGGACAAGATTCAGAAATGTATTTCTGATGCACACACACATATATCTTGATTTACAAACTGTTTGCGGTCTGTGAACTTCACTGCATTTGTGTGTGAATTTTGAGACTCCCCTGACTTGGCTCGACACACAAATGTTTTTTTTTTAAACAGGGAATGATCAGTAACCAATCAGATATCTCCCTTCTTTTAGCCAATCACAAGAACGCACTCCACGTGGGGGATTGTTTACTTATAACTTATAACTCTTTTCTCTTCAGGAAGTGCTGTGTCCCAATCATGCACCTCTTTAGCCAGCTCACATACTAGCACTCTGCCTTGGATTGTCACATTGTTCACGGGTGGAGAGCATCCGCGGTGAGTGTAGGGCTGGTTGTTAGTTGTAACTTTGAAGTAAATGTATCTGTTTTTATGTCCCAGTATAAACCCAGTCTTCTTTGAGTGGGCCAAATCTCATTTCCAAAATTCAGAACTTGGAGGCCAAAAGCCAGGTCTTCTGGTGGGAAAGCTTGCATCACTTTGACACTGTTTGAAGCTATTTTGTGTAGCTTCATTTTAGACTTGGAAAGCGATTCTTGAGTACGCTTGAGCAGGTCGATCGCTTCAGCTTCTGTGGGAAAGGACATGAGACCGTCATCCATTTAGAAATGTCGGTTGACAAAGTGTGAAGTGTCAGTTCCATACTCTTGCTCATTTTACTGTGCAGCTTACCGTAGACCGTATATGGCAACTGCTGGAGAAGGGCTGTTCCCGAAAACATGCACCCTCATAGAGTATTCTACCACTTCTTTACTCAAGTCACTGTCTTTGTACCAGAGGAATCTCAAATAGTTTATGTGATCCTTTTTCACCAGGAAACCATAGAACATTTGTTGGATGTCTGCCATAATTGCAGTGAGATCTTTCCTGAACCATAACAGCACACCTAATAAGGAATTGTTTAGGTCAGGGCCTGAGAGGAGTACATCATTTAGAGAAATACCTTGGTGTTGCGCACTGGAATCAAATACCCTCCGTATCTGTCCCTTTTTTTTGTGGATGATATACTCCGAAGATGGGTAAGTACCAACATTCTTCATCCTCATGGATAGGTGGCGCTCTTTTCGCATGGTGGTTCTGAAAGAGCTTCTCCATGAAGGCAGAAAACATCTCAGGTTTTCTGCTCAGCGTGCGACGCAAAGAATTAAGACGTGACAAAGCTTGTTCCCGATTGTTTGGGAGTAATGGCCTGGGTGACCGAAATGGCAATGGAGCGACCCAGTTTTTCTGTTCATCTTGTTGGAACTCTGTTTGCATGATTTTCAAGAAGATTTCATCCTCAAAAGACATGGCAGGTTTGTTTTAATTTTTAGTTCTCTCAAATACCCTGAGCCCAAGCCCATCTTTGTCTTGCATGCAATGAGTAGTGTCATTGAACGAATAGGAAAAAACAACAGACTTATGCTCCCCAACATGACACAATTTCTCTTTCACTTTGAGGTGGCTCTGACATGGAGTGAGAAGAGATGGACGACCATTCTCCAAGATGTTAGTTTTAAAGACACTCACCATCGGCTTATGAGCTTTGCCAATGCAGACATCACCTAGAATTACCCAGCCTAGATCCAACTGCTGTGCAAAGGGTGCATTGTGAGGCCCATTAATTTGTTGTCTCACTTTATGTACACGGATCATGTCTCTTCCCAGCAATATTAAGATCTGAGCATCAGGATCTAGCTTTGGGATGAACTGTGCCAAAGGTTTCAAGTGTGGATGAACAAGGGCGACCTCTGGTCTGGGAATTTCCGATCTGCTGCTCATTATCTCGTCACACTCTATTAGTGAAGGGAGATCAAGACACATCTTACCATCATGCGTCTCTATTTGGAAGCTGAATGCTTTTCTTCCAGACATTTCTATGGAACCAGCACATGTTCTCAACAAATATGGAGAGGGCTTAATTTCGACTCCAAACAGACGAAAGAACTCTCCTTTAGCCAGTGAGTGGTTGCTCTGGTCATCAATGATGACATTCATCTTGATGGCTCGTCCCTGCTGTCCTTGAGGAAATACACGCACCAAGCATATTTTTGCACATGATCGCATTGAAGTACTTTCTCCACAAATTTCTGTGCAACTTGAGGTTACCTCTGGGGTTGTGTTGACCTGTTTCTCTGTGTTTGGTTCTTGCATCGGAGATGTAGAGAGGGGCGGGGCTATGTCAGGATGCATAACTGTGCAATGTCTGTCATAATCACATTCAGAGCATTTGAGGATCATGAGACATTCTCTGGCTACATGACTCGGAGAGAAACACCTGAAACATATTTTATGTTCTTTCAGCAGGTTCTTGCGTTCCATCAACAATCTTTTCCTAAAGGCTCTGCATTTTGACAGAGGATGCAATTTGTTATGAATAGGGCAGTACTTCGTCAAGTCTTTCTTGATCGTGTCCTTCACATTAACTGAATATGACTCATCATTTGTTGCCACATCTGTCTTGTGCAGACACAGGAATTCTGCTAGCACCTTGTTTATAGAGGGTTTTTTCGTTTCTGATGGCTGTATAACTACTGTTAGAGAGCTAGAAACTAGGATCATTCCTGGCTTTAGCTTCACTGCAAACAAAATGAGTGAAGAACGAGAATGGGGGATAGCTGACTTTTTCTCTTCTTTGAAACATGAACCAGCAAACAGCCATTTTTCTTGCAAACTTACTGGTAACTTCTCCACTATGGGATTGATACCATGATAATATGACTCATCATTTGTTGCCACATCTGTCTTGTCCACAGACACAGGAACTCTGCTAGCACCTTGTTTATAGGGGAGTTTTTTGTTTCTGATGGCTGTATAACTACTGTTAGAGAGCTTGAAACTAGGATCATTGCTGGCTTTAGCTTCACTGCAAACGAAATGAGTGAAGAACGAGAATGGGGATAACTGACTCTTTTCTCTTCTTTGAAACATGAACCAGCAAACAGCCATTTTTCTTGCAAACTTACTGGTAACTTCTCCACTATGGGATTGATACCCGATGATTCCATCCCCAGTCACTTGATTAATAAGTCTAATTCTTCACTGAATGAGAGCTGTAAGTCTTGTGTAGCATTAACAAATGAAGACTCCCATGCTCTGAAGTTCTGTCCTGTGGTCCTGTGGTGACTAGATCTCTACGCGCTACAAATCTAGCAAAGTCTAACATAGGCACGGCTTGATCTTGAGAGAAATGCTGCATATCTGGATGAACTGTATACCTTTGTGAAGCAGGATTTTGACATGGAGATACTTTAGATGCAGTTTTTGGTATGGAATGAGGCAGATTGTACAGTGACTCTGGATATCTTGCTCGCTGCTGAAGTTCACCTTCACAGATTCTGCTCCGCTCCTGAACGCTATCTGTGTCGATGTCGTATGCAGCGTTTATGCTCTCAGATTTTCCTAATGCACATGGAGTCGATTCCTTCACACAGGTTAACAAAGAGTTATTCAGAGGTATGGTAGCAAAGTCAGAGCTCACATGAGACTGATGTTTAACATATTCTTCTGTTCTCATTGAAATCACATGTGAGGAAAGTATGCTCTTTTCACTGTGATTGTCATCACGTTCCATTGCTACTGCTGTCTCCAGAGGTGGAAAGAGTACAAAAATATTCTACTCAAGTAAAA
The DNA here is from genome assembly GCF_023724105.1 of Carassius gibelio. Classification (NCBI taxonomy): domain Eukaryota; kingdom Metazoa; phylum Chordata; class Actinopteri; order Cypriniformes; family Cyprinidae; genus Carassius; species Carassius gibelio. Next base: position 16,660,079 of record NC_068388.1, read on the forward strand.
GTACCATTACATTAATGAAATTTTACTTAAGTACAAGTAAAAGTACCAGCCTAAAAATCTACTCAAGTAAAAGTAAAAAGTAGCTCATTTAAAATTTACTCAGAGTAAAAATTACTTAGTTACATTTTAACAGTGGGAGGGAGTCAAAAATGGGACAGGCCAAGGGTGTCAAACTCAGTTCCTGGAGGGCCACAGTCCTGCACAGTTTAGATATAACCCTAATTAAACACACCTGATCCAGCTAATCTAATCATTTAGGTTTATTTGAAAACTACATGATATGTGTGCTGGAGCAGGGTTAGAACTAAACTCTGCAGGGCTACGGCCCTCCAGAAACTGAGTTTGACACCCCTGGGATAGGCCTATTAATCTCAAACTAGTTGTTTTTAATTAAAGGAATCAGTTATTTAGAATAATAAAACATTTGGGCTGTAACCAGGCAAATCAGTATCAACAAACTCATCTTTTAATGCAGAGGAAATGCAGAAGATTCATTGGAAGTGGCATTTAGATGTATTACACTGTTTAGTGCAGGACAAGAATGCATTTAACCTGCAGTTACAAATGCATGAATAATGTTTTGATATACAAGACATAAAATGTTGAATACTCATTTGAAATGATAAGAAATTAATTATTTAAAAAAAAATCAAAAGATACTTTAAATGTGAAATTAAAATGGCCAGTATGTGTCAGCAAGTCACTGTTAATAAGTGAGTCATTGCGATTGAACCGAATCATTTAAACGGTTGATTCATTCAGGAACGAAACACTTTCACGTTGCTCAGAGACGCACAACTGTGCTTTGGTGGCTGTGTTTGGAATTATTTTCTGTTGTAGAAATAGAGCTAAAAAAGGCAATATGGTGTCTAAAACGCAAGTCTCTTAATTAACTTGTTTACTGAACTGTTATATATTTGTATGTATATATTCATAATGATTTTTAGAGGAAAAGACGCATTCTTTGTGTGATTCTGATTTAATATATGAAATATGTGAAATTGTGCGCGCACATCATTAAAACAAAAATTATGATATTATCGCAGACGATATATATAGCACACTCCTCACCACTGTCTTTTTGGCTACTTTGTGCAAAACCTCTTGCTAAAATGTCAAAGCTTCATTTTAACCACCAATGCAACAATGCAATTATTTAGCTTACCTCTACATTCTTGGAAAGGGTTGATGTCTTGTCGAGATTTTATAAGCTGCTAGTTTGGTCTTCCTAGGCAAGTACAGCTTACACTGCATAATAGAGCATACATATGGCCAGGGGTTCACTTCATTTCCTTCGAGTTACACTTCAGAATATGACGGGGTTTCGTTTTCAGCGGTGTATGCACCACTAATGCCTGCTGTGTCCGTCTGCATCTTTCTTGTGATTTTAGCGCCAGTTTGCCCTCCTGCTCCTGCCCATTATTTACTGCTGTAGTTCCAGGGAGCGATTTATTTTTTTATTTTTTTACTCAGTAATTAATGTGTTTTAAAATGTAGCGAAGTACAATACTTCAAACAAAATATACTTAAGTAAATGTAAAATTACAGATTTAAAAAATTACTTTAAAAAGTATTAGTACACAAAAAGGCTACTCAATTACAGTAACGCGAGTAAATGTAATTCGTTACTTTCCACCTCTGGCTGTCTCTAACGCTTCAGCTTCTGCCAGAGCAGCCGCAGCTTCCTTTTCAACTTCCAGTGCTTCTAAACTCGCTTCCACCATAGCTCTTTCCTTATCCAGTCTGGCTTTCTCCTGCTTCATTTCAAGATGTCTTTTTGCAAACGCCATCTTGGCACGTGCAGCTTCTGCTGAGGCTCTAGCTTTAGCGGCAGCACTGGCCACAGAACACTTGGAGGAAGATGATGAGCGTTTAGAACTGACCACTGAAGATGCCTTTTCTTTTCCTCCACTTTCCATGATTGCATCTGTAACTTCTTCTTGCACCCGCTGATCCATGGCTTTTTACTGTACTGTTCTCAATATATTTTTGCTTTCGAAGCGTGGATATATATAAACAGGAAGCAAAACTCTGTTCAAGAGCCAGGATATGAGCGTCTTGCTCCTTTAATGGTACTGTATATTACATGGGCGAAAACCGCGGCCAATGAACTGAGTAAAACTGTAAATAAATGACAGAAATATGGAAATACTTATTAGAAACCAAAATGACATACTTATTAACAATGTAAAAAGTAAAATGTATATAGATACATTGCTAACTCAGGTTAGAAACATTATCAACACAGCGCACTAGCGCCAATCTGCTAAACATTTAAGCATAAACATTTAATTATATCACGTTTACACTCCTGCAATGAACACTAGACAGATAAACGATTCAAATTAACTTACGGCCAATGCTTACGGCAGGGATTAGAAGAAGATTGATGCAAATGCAACACAAACATCTCAAGCGTTCACTGCACCATGAGCTCGTTATTTCCTGTTACCCACTGCGCATTGCTCCTCACATAGGACTTGCATAATAGCAGCAGGTAAAAATGAAACTTATACAGAATAGTAAACAACCACAAAATTATAATATTTATAAATTATTAGTATACCGCGGCAGCGGTCGCGGCAGCCCTCCAGTTAAGCCCTCCTTGTGTGAAGACCGAAGAGTGTAAAGACCATCGACTCTACCGTGCGACTCCACCAGGCAGGGACACCGGCAGGGGATATAAGTATTTTTTTGATTAATCTTTTTCCTTTTCCTTGTTTCATTTCTGTTTCAGTTGTTTTTTGTTTATAACCAAATCTTACTATGTGTTTCCAGATCCCTACTATCATTACCACTCGTAAACCATGCAACACACAATGTAGACAGCGCAATCTTAACAACCTGCATACTTTGCCTATGTCTGCTAATACACTACTTTCTTTTCCTATTGGTCTCTGGAATTGCCAATCTGCTGTAAACAAAACCAGTTTCATTACTTCTATTATTAGTCATTCAAAGCTTAATCTCATGGCCCTAACAGAGACCTGGATCAAACCAGAGGACACTGCTACACCTGCAGCACTCTCCAAAAATTTCTCATTTTCCCACTCTCCCCGTTTGACTGGAAGAGGTGGACGTACTGGTCTGCTCATCTCTAATGATTGGAAATTTAATCCTTTACCATCTTTGGGTATCAACAGCTCCTTTGAATCTCATTCAGTTACTGTTACTTACCCTTTTAAAATAAATTTTTTTAAGTTGTCTATCGATCCCCAGGACCTCTGGGTAACTTTTTGGATGAATTAGATGTGTTGCTCTCAACCTTTTCTGAGGATGGTACTCCCCTAGTTATGCTTGGAGATTTCAACATTCATCTAGATAAACCTCTGTTTGCCGATTTCCACACTCTGCTTGCCTCTTTTGATCTCAACCGAGTGTCGACTACTGCTACTCACAAATCAGGCAACCAACTGGACCTTGTTTATACACGAAACTGCTCTACTGATCATGTTCTGGTTACTCCACTGCACACGTCGGATCACTTCCTCCTCACTCTTAACCTCAACATGATCCCTGACACATCACTTACCCCTCCACATGTCATCCTTTGACATAACCTACGCACACTTTCACCCTCCCGGCTATCTGCAATGGTTTCATCTTCACTTCCTTCCCCTAAACTGTTTGCATCTTTGGATGCTAACAGTGCTACTGATACTTTCTGCTCCACTCTTACATCTTGTTTAGACACTGTTTACCCCTTATATTCCAGGCCAGCCCGTAACACCCCTTCTACCCCTTGGTTATCTGATGTTCTACGCGAACACCGTTCTAAGCTTAGAGCTTCTGAAAGGGTGTGGCGCAAGTCCAAAAATACTACTGAACTTATTGTGTATCAGTCACTCCGATCTTCTTTCTCTGCTAATGTCTCCTCTGCTAAAAGGACATACTATCATAACAAAATTAACAATTCATCTAACTCTCGCATGCTTTTTAAAACATTTTCCTCACTTCTTTGTCCTCCTCCTCCTCCTCCTGCTTCATCTCTAATATCTGACGACTTTGCAATGTTTTTCATTAATAAAATTAAACACATTAGTGCACAATTTTCCACACCACAATCAGTCAAGCTCATATCACCAGCAAACTTACACTCATTTACATCCTTCTCTTCACTCTCTGAGGCAGAAGTGTCAAAACTCATCCTTTCTAATCACCCTACAACTTGCCCGCTTGATCCAATTCCATCTCATCTCCTTCAAGCCATTTCTCCTGAAGTTGTACCTGCACTCACTCACATCATCAACACTTCCCTCCACACTGGTGTTTTTCCCTCATCATTTAGACAGGCACGTATAACTCCACTACTTAAGAAACCCAACCTCAACCCATCTCTTTTAGAGAACTACAGACCAGTTTCCCTTCTTCCTTTTATTGCAAAAACAGTTGAACGAGCTGTGTTCAAACAAGTCTCTACATTTCTCACACACAACAATCTCCTTGACAGCAACCAATCTGGCTTCAGAAGTGGACATTCAACTGAGACGGCCTTGCTCTCAGTTGTTGAAGCTCTAAGACTGGCAAGAGCAGAATCCAAATCTTCAGTACTTATCCTGCTTGATCTGTCCGCTGCTTTTGACACGGTTAACCACCGGATCCTCCTATCAACGCTACTGGCGAAAGGCATCTCAGGAAAAACACTTCAATGGTGTGAGTCTTACCTATCAGATAGGTCCTTCAAAGTATCTTGGAGAGGTGAGGTGTCCAAGTCTCAGCATCTAACTACTGGGGTGCCTCAGGGCTCAGTTCTTGGACCACTTCTCTTCTCTGTCTACATGGCATCATTAGGTTCTGTCATTCAGAAACATGGCTTTTCATATCACTGCTATTCTGATGACACTCAACTCATTCCATCCTGATGATCCGACGGTAGCTATTCGCATCTCAGCTTGTCTAACTGACATTTCTTCCTGGATGATGGACCATCACCTTCAACTCAACCTTGCCAAGACAGAACTGCTTGTGATTCCAGCAAACCCAGCGTTCCATCACAATTTCACCATCAAGTTAGGCACATCAACCATAACTCCTTCAAAAACAGCTAGAAGCCTTGGAGTTATGATTGATGATCAGCTGACTTTCTCAGACCACATTGCTAAAACTGTCCGATCCTGCAGATTTGCTTTATTCAACATCAAGAAGATCAAGCCCTTTCTTTCGGAACATGCTGCACAACTCCTTGTTCAAGCTCTTGTTCTGTCCAGGCTGGACTATTGCAATGCCCTCTTGGCAGGTCTTCCGGCCAATTCTATCAAACCTTTACAATTAATTCAGAACGCGGCAGCAAGATTAATTTTTAATGAGCCAAAAAGAATACACGTCACACCTCTGTTTATCAATTTGCACTGGCTTCCAATAGCTGCTCGCATAAAATTCAAGGCATTGATGTTTGCCTACAAAACTACCACTGGCTCTGCACCCATTTACCTAAATTCGTTACTTCAGACTTATGTGGCCTCTAGAAGCTTGCGTTCTGCGAGTGAACGCCGCTTGATTGTTCCATCCCAAAGAAGCACAAAGTCACTTTTACGGACTTTTAAATTAAATGTTCCCTTCTGGTGGAATGAACTCCCCAACTCAATCCGAGCAGCTGAGTCCTTAGCCATCTTCAAGAATCAGCTTAAAAAACATCTCCTCCATCTTTATTTGACCCTCTAACTTTAACACTCACTATTCTAATTCTATTCTTTAAAAAATCTAACTACCTTTCTAATCTTTTTGTATTCTATTTTCTTTTCATTTATTATGCAATTGTATATGTATGTGTGTGTGTGTGTATGTGTAAAGACCTCTAACTAGCTTGCTCTATTCTTTTATTTATTTATTTATTTTTTATTATATCTGTTTTCTTTTTATTTATTATATTAGTTAAAATCCCATGCTACGTGTACTGTGTTAACCTAACTGAGACTTGTTATAGCACTTATATATCATTGCGCTTTTTGTTGTTTTTGATTGCTTCCACTGTCTTCATCTGTAAGTCGCTTTGGATAAAAGCGTCTGCTAAATGAATAAATGTAAATGCAAATGTAAATGTGCGTCGTAAATTATACAAAGCCTCTAACAGAGGCAGAACAGTATTTATTTAGAGAAAGGTCGGACAGGCAGAAATCAGGAATGGCGTCAGGTATGTCAGGGGTAACCAGAATCTAAAAAACAGAAACAAGCAGAGATCGGGGCAGGCAGCAGAGAATCAGAGTCGAAATACACAATCCAAGATCAGATATGGGAAGAACAAAGATCAGACACGGGAAGAACAAATATGGGGAAAATGCTCGGACATGCTAGACAGGCTAAACAAGACTTCACAAAGTGTCTCTGTGTGAGTGCTGCTTATATGTGTGTGTAAATGAGGTGCAGATGTGGCAAAGAGATTAGCTGCTGAATGAGGTGCATGGGTGGCAAGGTGAAAGTGATGCAGTGACTCATGGGAGATGTAGTTCGGGTGTGTTGCAACAGAATGAGAGGTGCTAGTGTCCAAGTGATGATATGGTGACATCTTGTGGTTGATGGGTGGTATGGTACTGGGCCGGATCATTACACTACCTCAGATTCTGTTCCGTTAGCTCTTTTATAGTATTTTTATGCAGCTTTTGATGTGCAAACTGACCAAAGTAAAAAGAGAAACTATGAATAAACCTTACATACATTCAATAAATGTGTTTGTGTTGGTTTTAAAATGTGTCATTACGAGTTGCTTCGCTGCTGAAATAACTGGCCCAGCTAACCTTGAAACCTTGAAAATCTGGCCCAACTGATTTTGTAATTGATTAGCCCTGTTTTTTCTTTCTTTTTTTTTTTTTTTATTAGTGTTGTTGTGGTTGATGCTTTTTCTAAATTTGTATTATTATTATTATTATTATTATTATTATTATTATTATTATTATTATTATTATTGTAATTTACAGATAAAATTTAACAAAAAGACAAATGTTCAACACTTTTGTTTTTTAAGAGGAAAAACCAAAGTGAAGTATGTTTATTTTTCACTCAAACATTTATTTACTTTATAACAGTTAAATAGAAATAAATATTGGTTCTGCATATCGGTTATTGGGCACATAAACATGCAAATAATTGGTATCAGTATCGGTTATAAAAAAATAGAAAATTATAATCAATATCAGTCGATCACTACTTTAAACCCCCATTGAGTGTTTGTGATAACCTCCTTTTGTGATCACGTGGAATTTGATCATTTATTGTTGTAAAAATAGGCTATTTATAGCCTTTTATATCGCTGAACAAATTAGCATTTCAGATGTACATTTTCATTATTTTTATGAAAATGCCCCAAATCTCAAGGAAATCTCATACAAACCATATACCATCGTAATTGTGTGTTTATTATTTGAATATTTAGTCGGTACAGAGGTTTCTCTGTTATTGTGGTCAGATTTCAACATGGAAGAGTGAAGGAAATGCACAGGGTCAGATGGGGCAGGATATGATAGACAGTTATGATTGACAGGCGATGTACAAATCAGGTCTCTGTCAGTCACAGGGCGAACAAGGAAGAGTTCTCTGTGAACAAATAAACCGCTGCTGATGTGACTGATTATGAATGTGTGGTGAATTTCTATTCTAAAAATAACTCCAGAATAAATACAGATTTATTATTTTGCATTCCTGACATATATTAATAAATAACTGTCATTGCAACAATAGAGAGAGTATAGGGTCCCATGTGTCAAACTTGTGTCAAACTTGATTGATGAGGGTCCTAAAAATTCCACCCACCACCCGTAAGTGGACACCTGTTCCTTTACACCCCACCCCCATCTAAGTGACCATCTATTT